>NC_061869.1:40776770-41036770 GCF_907164915.1 Impatiens glandulifera | reverse complement strand
CACATAAACATTTATTCATTTAGATATTTTCAAAAATAAAGAATGTAACCAGTCATTATTTTCCCGCTGATAATAATATAATAGTCTCATCCAATTGTTTTCGCATTGTTCAATAGTAATGGAGTTATATAAAATGTTTTTCAATCTCTTCTCTATTAGTTTGTATTCAGCATGGCTTCCAAATTTAGTAGGAAGTTTCTTCAAGATATTCCATAAACAAAAACGATGTTGAGCTTTAGGAAATACCTTCTCAATTGCAATTGTCATGGATTAACATTGGTTTGTGATAATGGCATTTGGAGGTCGGTCAAGCATACATTCCAACAACGTTGTGAACAACCAAGTGAAAGATTGTGAATCTTCACTTGAAAATAAGCCACATCTAAGTAAATGGATTGACCATGATGATTGAACACGACAAGTGGAGCAAAAGACAGGTCATAGTGATTTGTCAAAAAGGTTGTATCAAAAGTGATAACATCAGAGAAATACTCATAGATAGTCTTGCACCTTCCATCTGCCCAAAATACGTTTTTAATTCAGGATTTCTCGTTCAAATCAACCAGAAAAAGTTAGAGTTCCTGGTTTACATTTTAAAGAAATATTTAGTGAGTGCTTCAGCATCCCCATTCCCTAACCTCAACTTTCATTATTTTATAATGTAATTTCTACATATTCTCTCATCTAAAGACATGTTATCATACCCTCCAACTTCCACTATAAGGGATTTGATATTTTTTTGACACAGTTATTCCAGCTTTATCGTTTGTATTCAATCTTCTCTCTCAGGGGAGGAGCCAGGATGAAAAAATATATGGGACTGACTCCAACTTGCATCTTAGATTTAACTTTCTATGTTCCGCATTTTTTTAAATAAAATTTCCACGATTATTCGAAGATGGAGACTCGTCATGCCCTCTCAATGCACACGCTTGCAAAGTGAGCCACCGAGTGCTTTCAATAGTTGTTGTAAGCCGTAATCTGTTATTTTATTTTTTATCTGAAGACTATGCATTCATTATTTTAACAATATGACAAGGATATTCATTAGATTATCAAGATATTCAACTGCCCTATTATGTGGTGAAATATTACATCCTATATGCATAACAAAATAGCATCTATCCCCATCATTAACTCGCTTTCAATATTTGAATCCATCTTTGTAAATGTAGGTTTTTGGGGTTGCTTATGTTCAAACAAGAAACATGGGAAACAAAAAGCAGCATCTTTCAAATGAGAGTATTCTAACCAAGTAAATTTCTTAAACCAATGACTTTGAAATCGTCGATTTTGATTTCTAAATTTGGTCGGCGGATACTCATCCTTAATAGGTTGATATGACCCGATCTTGATATAAGCTCGTCTAATTTCACCCCTTTGATTAAAAGGATATTTCCATATCGGAATACGTAATGCTGGATCAAGTTTAAGAGAACTTACATTAACATCAATTTTAGGAGATTTGTTAGGTTTTTGAGCAGGGATATCAAATTCTTTATTTAAATACCGAATCAATCCGATTTAACTATTTTAACTTATTTATTAATATTAATTTATATTTTCTTATAAATTTTTGAAATAGTTTAAAATTAATAAATATAAAACACTATTATTATTTTAATTTTTATATTTTACCCTTATAAATAATTTGTATTAATAATTATATTAAAATAAATAAAAATAATGTATAATTATTATATAAATATAAATTTAAAATAAATAATATTATTTGTATAAAATAAAATATTAATAAAATTATATTTTAAAATGTAATAAATTAATTAAAATTAAAGATGAGGCCATGGTTTGATCACCTAACCTTATTTTCACAGTTTTGTTTTCACAGATAGCTAATTGGGCTGAGAGTTACATGTTAAACACATATATAAAATGTTTTATTTTAACATTTTAATTTAGCACGCACAACCCCTGTTCTCTGCATTTATGCCTATTACTTTGTAGCATCTAATATGGCATATCTTCTCAATAATATTGGAACCTAAATAGATATAATTATTCACAAACTTTGATGACGAAATTAAAAAAATATCAAATAAATTATTTTATATGATTAATAGAATGTTTTAAATTGAGATTGAAGTTATGGTTGTGGTTGATATGAAAATCCATACTAAAAAATTAAAATTGAGATGTATACAAATAAAATATTAAATAAAATATGATATTAATATTTTATATCTAATTTATAAATATTATATTATATATATGTAAAATATAATTCATATAATAATATTATCTCATTAATTAAATTTCTTAATAATAGTATGATATTTATAATATTTTTTTATATAGGTTAATATTTATGTTCAACCTCAAATTAAAAACAAAAAATAAAGATTTTAGATTTGATTTTCACTAAAACGTTGTAATTTATTTTAAAAAACGAGCTCATTATTTGGGGATGCTAATCACCTTAAAAAAAAATTGGTTAAAGACTATATTATAAAATGTTGATGAAATATTCTTTAAACTTAAGCTTTTAATTATAATTTCATTGAAAAATAAAAAGCATAATAAAGAATGATTGTGACTAATACGTCGCAATTTAGAAGTAAATAATAAAATCATACCATTAGTTTAACTGTATATATTGTTGACCTCCATTAACTTGTACGTTAAATGAAATGATCATAATCACGAAGTTTACAAGTATTACGACTTCATATACCAAGAATGATAATTGATATGTATACAAAAAGTGGACATTTCAATAAAGAATGTGAAAGTTAAAGGTTAAATGACATAGATGTAAGAATCAACAACAAAATTAAAGTTTGTTGACTAAATAACTAGAGAATTAGGTAGTGGCTCATATGGCCATATTTAAGACTAACAAATAAACAAGGACTTATTACTGAAAAGAACAATATTTAAAATAAAATTATGAAGTTCTGATAGCTTAAGATAAAACAAACATTAAAATAAATATCTACCAAATAGTTACTAAAATAAATCGAAAATAAATTATTTAGATCACTATATTAATGGCTAGAATAATTATTGGTACAGTTAAATTTAAATGTAACCCTCATGACTCATATCATAATAGAAATATAGAGAAAGGGAAAATATATTAAAATGGTATATGGAATTAAATAGGTTAGATCTAATTTATAAACTTTAAATTATCTTTATAAAAAGATAATATAATAATATTATCATAATTTTAATTTTTTAAATAATATTTATCATATATACTATTATATATGTTTATGTTAAAGAGTTATATATATAAAAAAAATATATATAAATCATTTTAAATGTTAATGTCTTAAACATCAATAGCCATAACTATTTTTGTATTTAACTTTAAGATAGTGTTTTATAAAAAAAAAATGAAAAAACGAGTTAACTACATAATTAAAATTGTGGGTAAAAGGGGATTAAATAAATAGACCCCAAATATTTTTAATCATTTAACCGGATTTGACGATTGACACATTCGAACCCAATACCCCCCTCAAAGAGGCCGGTGATATCCACATCTTGTTATCGCTAGAAGAGGGGATAATGTGTTTTATTATAGATATAAGTTTGATGGATATTACAACTTTTGCAATGTTGATAATCAATTAATATCTGGTTATCCTAATTTTATACAAATAATAAAAAAATGATGTATAAACTATCTATAAATGGGTAAAAAAAATTTCATAGGATTGTCTGCTACGAAAATGTCTCTGCTTCCCTGTTTTTTCTCACAAGAAGGGAGTAAAAATATAATTATACTTTTTTTATTTCTTTAAATGTCTATTTTGTCAGAGAATTTTAATAGCAGAGAATCCGGTCTCAAAAAAATAATGTATAAACTATCTAGAAATAGGTATAACTTAGTACTTACTTACCCGCTTACAATGAGTTACAAGATTCTCTTAATAAGTTTCGTGTGTTTTTCTCACTCACAATGTATTCAACTTTAGTAGATTTTTTTAATTATGTCCATTAAAAAATATAATAATAATTTCACAAAACATTATACATGTTATATATCCACAATTGTCATAAGATAATGATTAAAATGGATTGGAAAAATAAATAATAACAAATATAAATACTATCTAATAATTTTAACTTAAAATATTATATAAAAATTTATAACATTGAAATTAGTTAATATCAATTTTAAAATGAAAAATTACATATTACAATCAACTTTTATATATTTAGTACAAATCTAATTAATTATTTAAAATATGATAACTAAAAATAAGGAATAAGATAAGATAATATAACATAATGATACCTATTAATAAAAAAACTAAGTAAACAAATTAAATTACAGTAATAAAACAATTTATTCAAAACTTTAACTAAAAAGATAAAAATGTCTTTTATATTTATATTATAGGGTCAAATGGGCCAACATCCCCCCTCCCCCCTTATTATTATTTTTTTTTTCAATTCATTGATAAAAACACTCAGTGCTATCTTATTGGATTACATGCACCCTTATGAACTCAGAAGTTGAGAAATTGTGACTAAATATCTTTCCTTAAATTCTCATTATATTTATTCTAATAAAGAAGTTAAAAATTGTGTCTAAATATATTTTCTTTAATTTTCAATATAAACAGATTAAACGTTTGTTTAAATGGTCTTTACGAAGAAATCATGTGTTTGAAAATCGAACATAATACATATGAATAATATTAAACTTACTAAGATAGTTAAGTAATCAAAATAGTTCTTAAAATATTAAAGCCACAAGTTTAATTTTTATTTATAACACTTTAAATAAAAATAAAAATCATAATAAGGTAAGGCTAACTCAATAAGTATGACAATAAAAAATATTAATAATAAAATATAAGACTATCCAAAAACATAATAATCAAATTGATAAACTTACTTAAATATTGAGTATTTAATTTTAAAACAAAATTTACTACAACTTTAAAAAATAAATATTGTATATAAAATAAAAACAAAATGACATAACAATTAGATTTAAATTTCAAAACAAAGTAAAAAGGGGTACAATGAAATTGGTAATTCACAGATTCACACATTGATATGAATTTTCCATAAAATGAAAATAATAATTATAAAACTATTACATGAAAAAGAAAAACTAGAATAAAGAAACTCTTATTTACAGTTGGTGTAAATAAAAAAATCCTTATAAATATATGAAAAATCAATCAATAATTTTCAAACATTAAAAAAATCAACGAAATGAAAAACTTCAAAGATAAAATCATCAATTTATAGGTAATCCAGTGGACAAAGCTATTTAGTAAATAGTCACGCAAAAGTCCAAAAATAGGAGACGACACTAATAGACGATATGGACCACTGTTATAATTACCCAAAGTATTATTATTTTATATAAAAAGTCGGTTTACATAATTTTATGATTATTTGAAAAAGTAATTTAAATAATCAAATTATTTTTTATATCTACCGAATTTATTTAAACCATCTGGAAAATTCTGGATATGGTTTAATATAATAAGTTGAATTTGATTTTACCAATTTAGATAATACAAATTACTAAAAAATAATAATTCCTATGCATATAAAATTTCATTAATATAATAAAATAAAATCGAAGTAAAAATAATTTATAATATTAAAATATTTTAAAGATTAAATATATGACCCATGAAATATTTAGATGAAGAAGAACTGTTAATAACATTAGTGAATCAAAATTTTGTTAGGTTGTGATTTTTTAATAAAATTGAAATTATAAGCAAACTATGATAATTTCTTTTTTCTGATTCTAATTACAATGAAATCTATTAACCATTTTACATCTTTTGAAAGTTTAATAAAATTGATATTTTTGGTGGTTAAAAAACAAAAAGAAAAAGTATTTATTTAAATAATAAAAAGGAAAAGATGGGACAAAAGGGTCCCCCATGGGCCATGATCCACGTGAAGTACACAAGGGTCGGGTGTGCATCCAACAGGCACAGCCAGCCCACTATATGATTTTATTTTATTATTTAAAAAAAAAATCATTATATGATTTTACAAGTCACTATTCAATGCATGTGCATCAACACCTACCCTTCTCTTGGGTCATAGAAGGTAGGCTGGAACACGGCAAATTTGATTACCAGGAATGCGACATGAGACAATTAAAATCTTTTTTGAAATTAGTCCAATAATAATAGAAATAAAAATGAGATAAAATACATACTATTTATCTTAAAAATCACTAAATTACGTGTATATGCTTTAAAAAAATTTAGATACTTATATAATGTTCAATAAATAATAATGCCTAATATGCTCCGACATATAAATCATAATATCATTGAATTTCACTATATTTGTTTAAAACTTAACTTAGTTGATATTATTTTCTTCTATATTTATCTTTATGATCGTGCAAATATTTCACAATAATTTTCTCAATCATATCGAGATAAATAAATAATAAAAAAAATATATTACACCATATTAATCTTCATTATGATTAGATTGTTGTACCATTTTTAACAATTATCACTGAATAGGTATTTTATTTTAAAAGAATCAAACTTGATATGAATTTTAATGCCCATGCTCTTATAATGTTTCAAGTATTTAACTTTTCTTCCATTTCTCTTTTTATGTTGATTTGTTTTCTTGGATGTTATTTTTTAAAATCTGGTGTTGATTATATTGACATTTTTCGACCTTGGCTTGCATGACATTTTGGATGGAGAAAACTTAAACCTCATATTTCTTAATAGTATTCTCCTTGTTATCACCATCTTTAAATTAACATCATTCTTGTATCCACTTTAACCTCAATTCTACCCTTACTTGCAACTACATGTCCCGTGTCCAACTCGTGAGCTCTTAATTTGTCTCTATGCCAAATTCAATAGAAACTCGAATGAAGGTGAATGCGCATCAACATCCTTGCTAATGGATGTATCCTCAACTTCAAAGCTTCTCTCTATATAAACTTTGTTCTTGGTAGGGGAGCTCCTCGATGCTTCCCTGATCAAGACCAATCATTTAAACTATAGTTTTCGAATAATCTGTCTTTCTAGGGGAGCTATTGCTCCTCTTTTCATCGCCGACTCTCTTGGAACCCACATCTATGCAGGCTACACTCGAGGGTTGCATCTCTCTAGGATTTGTAAATGTAACTTAGAAAAAAAAATATGAAGGTTAATTTTAACTTTACAATTCATTGTTAATTTATTGACAAGAGATGACTAAAATAGTAATTTAGTTTGTAGTTTGATTATTATAAGTATTTGTAAATGGTAAGGGTATAAAAAGACATTTAAAACAAATATAAATTACTTTTATAGGAGAAAATAAAATAGATAGAATAAATTTTGAAATTTATTGGAGAAAATTATTTCTAGAAGTTCAAAAGTCATATTTATGGTTAATTCATTCATTGTATCTTTTAACATTTGAAGGTAGGCTCAATGTTGTCAAAATCTAGATTGTTTTTGATGTTTGTGGGACTCTCTATTTTGTTAACAATTTATTGTCACACAAATTCGATTTTGTCGAATAATGCTCAAATCCATTAGTAGACTCATTGCTAATTTCTTCCTTCATTTGTGTTGAAAATCACGTCTTTAATCTACATATACGATGATCAAGGAAATTGTAGCCATCAAATTTAGAGCTAATGTAACTCTTTCTCACTTTAATGTCACTTTATAAGCAGTTAGCTAGAATAATTTTTATTAATATTAATGTTTGATTAGATATCTTTCATACTTTTTGACTAGTCGATGAACTTGTTTTAAAATTTTAGTGAGTTTCATATTTATATTACTTTGTAATAAGAATAATTGTTTATTCTGATTCATAATGATATTTTCTTTTCATAAATTATTTTAATATTTAGCATCTAATTTTTTATTTGATTTACTACATTTCTTAATTTAGTACAATTTTGATTTCTTTGGAAAGTATTTTTCACCAATGTACCTCTCTATTTAAAATGATTATGAATAACATTATTTAGGTATTGAAAAACATCAGAATTATGAACATTTGCATGCATTTCCTTTAAGAAACTATTATTAAGTTTTTTTTTAAATATTGAACAATTTTTAAAGGGATAAATTTAAAATTATTTAGGTATTTAGACAAGGGCGTGAGTGAATATGTTAAAATAACAAGTTAACCACAACTAAGTGTGGTAACAAAATGTGTTATATAAAGAAATCAAAACATAACTGAACTAAAAAACAAAATAGTCTAATGGTGTATATTAAAATGTCATAATAGTTGAAGAGCTTATTTATAAATCTTATGTATCCCTTTATTTTATATATATATATATATATATAAAAGGGGTCTCCAACAGGGGAGGCCAAACCTACGGATCGGATACGATCCGGTTATCCGATCAGGTATTTCGGATTGGATATCCGCTTTTATTTTTTTCAAAAATTGCGATCCGTATCCGATTCGGTATCCGACCACTATCCGATCCGAAAATACCGAATCGAATCGGATCGGTCAGCCGGATACCCGCTGATTCGAGTTTTTTTTCATATTTTAAATTTTTTTCATATACTAGAAAATTGAAATTGTTCTATTAAGGATTTCAATTATGAATAATGACGATTTGAGAACAGAACTAAAGAAAAATGGGAAGAAAAACAAATGAAAGAGACATATTTTTGTTTGGGTTTGTAAAGGAAAATAGGAGAAAACATAAGAAAGAGGGAGATTTTGTGTTTTTGTTTGGGTTTGTAAAGAGAAAAAAGGAAGAGATAGATTTTTGTTTAGTTTGTAATTGCTTAATAATATTTTTATTTGAGTTTGTAAAGAGAAAATATGAAGGAAAAATATAGGAAGAGAGAGATTTTTGGTTGGGTTTGTATTTATTTAATTATATTTTTGTTTAATTTGTTTATTTAATAAATTTTAAAAATGATCGGATCGGCTTCGGATATCCGAAATCTTTTTTGCCCGATTCATATCTGATCCGGAAATCCGGTAAAAATATCGGATCGAATCGATATCCGAATCCGATCCATCGGATACGGATTGGCCGGATCAACGGATCGAGTCTTTCTGATCGGATTTTTTTGGCCACCCCTAGTCTTCAGTTTCATATGTAAATAAACCTATACTATTTTATAACTCAAAAATAAAATACAAGTAATGTTTTTATATATATTTATTCATAATAAGTGAAATAAATAAGGTAAATGTATTATTCTTAACTATCAACTCATTAAGCAACATTAACAACAAATTAACTAATTATGAATGATTAGTTTATTTTTATAACTTTTGACTTTGATTTTGTATAAATAAATTTGAAAGATTAAGAAATAAAAATAGTTAATTAATTATTTCAAAATCTATGTTCATCTATCTTTTATGGATGTCTTAGAAATGTCCGATCTATTAAATTACTGTACGAATAAATTCATGAATTAACTTGAATAATTAAAAGATTGATGCGTTAAATTAATAACAAAATATATATAACAAAAGTTCATACGTTACGAAAACTGAAAAAGAGATAAATAACTAAATAGGATAAAAAAAACTATATATACACTTGAATTTGAATAGTATCAAATATAATAGATTAACAAGATTAACCTAATTATACAGTAAAAACAGAATCCAATGATATCATTTCCCTCAAGGAAAAACAAGCCCAAAAGTATATGCATGTTGTATGTGTGTATGCCTGTTGTTATCCATTAGTGCAAAGGGGGTCACCAACCTGCCTAAGAGTTGGCATGTTTGCCTTTTATTTTTATTTCTTTCTATAATTTTTTTTCTAACCTAATGTCCCTCAATCAACTCATTCTCCATTTAAGTGAACTCGACCTTACCACGGTTGGCTGATTTTTTATTTCAGTCTTTTTATCCGAAACGCGACATTTACTTTTAGATCGATACTCTATGAAAAATATATATTTAAGATGTGGAATTTGATACTATCAATAGTTTGTTGACAAACAAATATAAATCCTCAAAATGAATTTAGGAGAATGCTATGAAAGATATCAATGAGATTGAAAAGAGAAATATTCAAATTAAATAGTGGTCTGGTTCATCCGACTTTTGAGGTCCACTTGAGCTTTTTCATTTTGAGCGTTCATGTCACAAATTTGTGTATTGTGTTTTTATGAATCATGTGATGTTTGATATTTTTAACATAGGAGAAACATTGGTATTTCATTATACAAATACCATCGCAATAACAACGTATATTAGGGGGAAAAAATCTCTAACTTAAAAGAAAAAAAATTGAGATTGATTGAAGGGAAGAAAGCCAAACCTTCTTTATTTAGGATTTTTATTTTAGGCCATGCATTTAGGATACATTGAAGGAAAAATCTAAGATTTTTATTGGACAGACTATCTGCCTAAATTTCAAGTTGGCATTTTTGTGGCCTCACAATAAGTGGGCACAAAGCTATCTCTCTCTCTTTCACACACACAAATTTATATCCAATTTGAGTTGAATCCTAAATGACACTAACTGTCATCTGCCTCTGCCAACTAAGGAAAAGTTAAGAAAAGTAAGGACAAACAAGACTTAAGAGATTTTCATCATATCCATAGTATGGTCAAATCTAAAAAAGAAATAGTTACAAATTTGCATTATTTTTTAAATATATACTAATAAGTTTGTAATCTCTTTTAATAGTTTAAGTGAATAGAGACAATGTTAAAATATTAAAGGTCACGTTTTCAATAGTGGATCCTGCTAATTTTTTAAATTAAAACAAAAAAGCATAAACCATAGATACATTTAGGGTTTTCAATTTACAAACATTTTAAAAACAATTTACAATTTTTTTTCTTGGTTGTGTCTTGTTTGGGTCAACTTTCCCTATTATCTTTATCTTTAGAGAGGTAAAAGACAAATCCCATAAGAAAGAATACAAGAGAATGAACAATTATATCTAAGCATACAATTAAATAGATTTTTCAAGTTATTTGTAGAGTTAATTGGAATAAAGTTCAAAATTTGGTATCTCCACAAATGAAATAAATGATTATTTTACATTTTAGTAATTAAGAGTTTTTTTTAGTAAAATAAAAGAAATTAAGTTTATCTCAATTTAAAAACATTTTGAAGTGATGCTAGCTAATTTTGTGTTGAGAAATGATTAGATGAGTGAATTTGGTGAGAGAATGACTTGGCATAATTTTATTCGCTAAAAAAATTAAATAATTTCTCTCTTTCCTTCCACTTTTATATTTTCCAACCAATGAATGTGATGGCAAGTCATTCCCTCACCAAATTTCCTCTATCTATCACTCCTCTTTTGTGTTTTACATTAAAATAATAAATGACATAAATTAAGTGACGTTAAAAAACAAATTATAAATTTTCTGTACAAAACGGACAAATTGGCTGAGGTCTCAATTTTGTACAACTAAAAATAAAAGGATTGGTTTCAATATCTGGTTATAAATAAGGGGCTCCAATGAGTTTATATCCTATTATTTATCATGCTTTGTTCTCGTATATAAGCACTCATCATTTCAACAAAAAAAAAAAAAAAAAAAATATTAGTAAGCATCATTTTTAACATGCATGTCATTAATTTTTTTTTTTTGGATAAAATCTCTCTTTGGAGTATAGATTGTAGACCTCTCTAACGGCTACTCTTAAAGTGTTGTAGGTAGTCTGTACTCTACTAAAATATATTCCTAAACTTAGTTTTATTATCTTTCCATTTTAATTAAAAGTATTAAATAGTTGATATAATAAAAGTAGGATTCTGGGTTATTGGTAAAATTGAAATTAATTAATTTTTATTTTTGTTGAAATTAAACACGAACTCAAACGGAAGAGTTTACATCAAACGTTAAAACCAAAAAAAAATAAATAAACAAGATTTGCAGTTAACAAGTAAGTGCATCAAGATGGTAACTAGACACCCCCAAGCTTCAGCGCATACCGAGAGTCATGGCCTCCTATGCGTCGAACGATTTGTTGACCAATTAAAGAGACGAAATTAGGAATGTCAATGGGTACTCATATACCCGATATTTGTGGGCACTCGATGATCGGGTTCGGGTATTTTAAATTAGAGTCGGGTCAGGGATGATGAGTGAAAAAGATTATTCGATTGGATTCGGGAATGGAAAGTGTCTAAAACTTAAACTAAAACTTAAACCGATACTCAAAATATTAATATGAAAAAATATATAATATATATTTGTTAAATTTAAAATGACTTTTCAAATTGTAAATAATTACAAATAAATATATATATATATATATATATATATATATATAATAATAATAATAATAATAATGCTTAATTTCAAAATTTCAAATTCTGGGTCGAGAGTATATATATATATATATACTTGGGTCGGATTGTTGGTTGACCCACTTGTAATCCCTAGGATTCTCGTAGCTTAGCACATGCGGTCGACAGGTGGCAATACGGGCCCCGGGGTGGTTCGAGGTTCGATAGATTCAACCTTGGTTTGCATGCCAAACATCTTTATAAAATAAAACATTATTTTAAAAGATTTTGATAGTACCTGACAACTTTTAAAATCAATTTTGTGAAAATAATTAATTTTATTCAAATTTTAATAATTTGGGGATTTGATATAATTAAATGACGATTTGATCTTTTAGAAATCTGATTTAAATTAATTAAACATAATTAATTTAATAAAGTTTATTTATTTGAAAACAGAGTCGCCAATTAATTTTAGAAAAATCAATAAAAAGTGTATGTGTACAAACGTATTTTGCATCAGAGTTTTGTTTCGTTCAGAGTTTGGTGATACTCGAAAAAGATTTTTCGCGTTTCATCCTCCGTACCCGTTTTAAAAGCGGTTTCTACTTATAAAGTTGGCTTTTGAAAATCAATTATATAACGTTTGAGTTTTAACCAATTATTTTTCTGGTTCTAATCATGCTTCTAGGTTTAGTATTATTTAAAGAATTGAAATATTAATATTTCAATGCTAGTACCTATTGTGGATGATAACTTGGGTGGACATATCTGAAGAACATTAGTCGTTTTAAAAGGAATTATAGTTAGAAATAAACACCAAACATGACTTGTTGAAATATTTTTGTGGAAATATCCCAAAAATATTTAAAAATGCATTTGTTTTGGGATTTTTAGAAAATAATTTGAAGTCCAAAAATTATCAAAATAATTTTGGATTTTGAAAAGTGGAACCAAACAAGCCTTAGGACCGGAGTCTTAAGGTTTGGGTCAGATTTTATCGGTCAGGGTCTAGAGACCCTCAGTTTGGGCTCAGGAGCTCTTAGTCTGAGTACCGGAGTCTCTCGGTCAAGGTGCTAAGGACTCTCAGTCCTTAGTTGATCTTACTAGTCTAGGTGTAAAAACCTATCGGTCTTAGACTAGCCTAGGGCTAGGTTTCTCGGTCGAGGTGTATAAACCTCTCATTCTGGACTAGCCTGGGGCTTAGTTCCTCGGTCCTAGGTTTATGATCAAAAATTGAGTTTTTATTTTAAGGTTGTTTTGAAGTGTAAAGAATTATCCAATAGCATCCTTATACTATATATACTTGACTAGTACCAAAACAAGAACACTAACAGGTCATTTTGACCAAATCAAGAACTCAAAAATTTAATTTATTTTTTATCAAACATGATCCAAATAGTTGTCCAACATCATTACAATCATGTTGGAAGCTTTCTAGACTGTGATTCGATCGAAATAACCTAAGAACAACAAACCCATTTTTTTTAAAATTCAAATTTGGAATTTTTTATTTAGATCGTTTGATCGGTTCTATCATATCCAGATAGTTTATAAATCATCTAGGAATGAATTCTCGAACACAAAATACCATAAAAAGTAAACATAAAGGCTTAAGAAATTTGAAATATTAAAATTTCAAATTCAAATTATAAGTATGAATTAGAGGTTGATTGGAGCCTTACCAATGAAGCTTTCTGGATGCACAGATCTGAGCTTCAAGGCCTTAAACAGAAATTTTGAAAAATCCGATGCTATAAAGCTTTAATGGAGGATTTTGTTTTTCTTCAATTTAAGGGCTCTATGTTGGTAGGTTGGCTTCAGAATGACTTATGGAGGGTACTCCTTGGTCGTTTGGAGAAGCATAGTGGGCTAAATAAGTCAAATTCTTGGCTTGTAGTCAACGGAATATGCAGTAATGAAGCCTATTCTTTAAGGATAATGATCACCATTGTAGGGTGATCATTTTGGGCTTTTAATTAGCTCATTTGGTGGATCAATGGCCAAGTTCCAAAAATCCAAAATCAACACAACTTCTTCATGCTTATCCTCACAGCGCCGCGATGAAGAAGATGATCAGAGACAAAAACGATGTTGTTTCGTCTGTTTTTGGCATTCTGTTGGCGATCCGTTATCAGCTAGGCGTTTCTTTAGCATTCTAGCTAATGGGGTTAACGTCTAGTTAGTTGTTCCACTATGACTCGAAAGCGTGCTCCTTTGGTTACAATCGGCTATGCGGAGCGATCTGTCATGTTAGATGAAGACCGAACGTTCATCTAATGGTCACGAATCCTGCTGCAACGAATCCTCTAGGTTTTGGCGGCTGGATTACTGATTTATTAATTTATTTTATCAAAACTTAAGGGATTATTTGAAATTGATTTTTCTTTCACCCTTTTAACATTAATTTTGATCTTTTAAAATACACAAAATATTAAAATAAATATGGCAATTATTTTACCAATTTATTTTATTTTATTTTTTATATTTTTAGGATTTAAATAAATAATTCTCTTTAGGTGAAATATATACAACAATTCATCAAAATTATTTATTTTGTTCTTTAATTTTTCTAAAATTATTTTAAGATATTATGGGTACAACATTTATCCCAGATAATTTATTTTTTATTTTGGCCTTAACTCTGAATTAATTTGATTAATTATCACAATAATTAATCATAATTAATTATTTTAAATAGGTTTTTGTCCATGGGGTTAACTATTTTGATCTTATTGATTTAATCATTCAAAATAATTATTTTAATATTATATATTGGAGTGTAGATTTTTACTACTTACAGAGTGCCCCTCTCGATTCGAGTTTGAATACAATAAACTGGTTTTTGAAAACATTGATTTGAGTCTGACATCTAACACTAAGTTATCTTGTTCAATTTATAATGAGGGAGTTAAAAAGATAGAACCTACGGGGTGTGGCATTTGGAGTGACCTGTTGATGTTGTGTGTAGTAGTTGTCAGGGTACTTCCAAGCGTTGCTTTAGGAAATACTTTTCTTGGTGTCTTATCTTAACAATGATAATTCTTGAAAAACCTGTTTTTACAGAACTTGACAAGGCATTCATAAAATCCATGGGGTAAGGGTAATCATAGGTATTGAAACATCAATTCCTATTTGTCATGAATATCAACAGATGATTCATATTTTAGTCATGTACAAATGGCTAAAGATTAATGTTATTAAATATGTAAAGAACATGAAAGTTTTAGTAACATTTCATGTGGGTTACTAACAAGTAACTTCTTAGGGTGATCATAAACATATGATCATGAGACTTATCAATAGATAAGTCTTGGTGAGGAAATTGAAAAACTTTTCTATGGGTCTTGCTATCGTGTGATCATGTATATATGATCATGGTATCGTCAATTTTTATTACAGAAATTAACAAACTTTCCATGAAGATGACTCATAGGTGAGGTTGAGAATGATCATGTATAAATGATCATGATTCTATCAACGTATAGGCTTTAGTGTCGGGAATTGGAAACATAACATCATTGGAGTACCTATCGTAAGATAAGATTTCGAACGGAACTTTGTGAGATTACCTATCCAAAGATAGGATTTGAACATGATTATATACAAATAATCGTTGCGCTTGTTGACAAATGATGCTTAAATACATATCGAGAGATAAGGTTTGGAATACCTATTCGGATGATAGGATTTTTGTTTGAGTACTTATTAAGAGATAGAGTTTGCTTGAGAGTGAAATCAAGATATGGGATTTGGTTACCTATTGAGTGATAGGGCTTTATTTGAGGACCTAACGAGTGATAGGGTTTGTGTCTTGGGCATGATCATGTACAAATGATCGATGTGTTTGTTAACAAACAAAGCTTGATGCTTTTATGACTTGGGATATCTACCTACTGAAAAATAGGGTTTTCATCGGATACCTATCAAGAGATAGAGTTTGCTTGAGTACCTATGCGAGTGATAGGGCTTGGAATACCTATTCGAGTGATATAGTTTTGTTTGAGGACCTATCGAGGGATAGGGATTGGATTTCCTGTTTGGATGATAGGGTTTTATTATTTGCTCATGTATGTGTGATCTCTTGGCTTGTCGACAAGGCTTAAAGGATCTATCAAAAGATAGAGTTGAATTGGTAATGCTTTAATTGCATTAATGTTGAAGGAAGAAATACATATACATAGATAGGGTTTACTAGAGGAATCATGTACGAACGATTTCTCGCACCTATCAACATATAGGGTTTACATATGGAATTATGTACAAATGACGTCTCGACCTATTGACAGATAGGATTTACTAGCGGAATCGTGTATAAATGATTTCTCGCACCTATTAACATATAGGGTTTACATGCGAAATCATGTACAAATGATGTCTCGACCTATCGACAAATAGAGTTTACTAGTGGAATCGTGTACGAACGATTTCTCGCACCAATCAATAGATAGCGTTTACATGCGGAATAATGTATAAATGATGTCTTGATTTATCGACAAATAGGGTTAACTAGCAGAATCACGTACGAATGATTTTTCGTACATACCAAAATATAGGATTTCTCACGGAATCATATATAAATGATATCTCGACCTACCAATAGATAGGATTTACTGGCGGAATCGTGTACGAATAATTTCTCGCATCTACCAACATAAAGGGTTTATATGCGGAATCATGTACAAATGATGTCTCGACCTATTGACATTTAGGGTTTACTAGTGGAATCGTGTACGAACAATTTTCGCACCTATCACCAGATAGGGTTTACATGCGAAATCATGTACAAATGATGTTTCGACCTATCGACAAATAAGGTTTACTAGCAGAATCGTGTACGAACGATTTCTCGTACCCATCAACATATAGGGTTTCTAGCGGAATCATATACAAATGATGTCTTGACCTATTGACATATATTGTTTACTGATGGAATCATATACGAATGATATCTCGATCTATCAAAAAATTTGCTTTACTGACGGAACCATATATAAATTATATCTCGACCTATCAACAAATAGGGTGTGGGAAGCCTAACAAAAATTAGGGTTTTTTAGCATAATCGTATAAAAACAATCTATTGCACCTATCAACAAATAGGGTTTTGGGAACATAACTATAGTTAGGGTTCAAACGGGATTGTGTACAAACAATCTTACGTACCTATTAATAGATAGGGTTTTGGAAGACCTAAATATAATTAGGGTTTAAAAGGGATTGTGTACAAACAATCTCACGCACCTATCAATAGATAGGGTTTAAGAGACCTAACTATAATTAAGGTTTAAATAGGATTATATACGAACAATCTCACGTACCTATCAACATATAGGGTTTTAGAAGACCTAACTACAATTAGGGTTTAAACGGAATTGTGCACGAACAGTCTCACGTACCTATCAATAGATAAGGTTTTGGAAGACTCAATTTTGCTTTTGCAGTATCGGTCGTGGTCTGATGCCTTTTAAGGGAATATTTAAACAAAATCCTTGTTTCCCTTTATTTTTCGAAGACCTTCACAAGTAATTGAAACTCGTTAGTCGGTGGTTTCTAGCTTTATTTATGGACAAATGACTCATATTTTTGGATAAAGAAACATTTTTTTATTTCCTTAGTTCCTATCCTTGTTTATCTTTTTTGTTTCGAAATTGGAATGAACCTTGATCATTTAGAATAAATCATGATGTTTTTGGATTCGAAACATATTCAGGGCTAGGCTTTGAACATCTTTTCCTTCTTTTATGATGATTTTACTTTCATAAAGGAATAAGATTTATTTTTCCCCAACTTTCGAGATATTTGCTATAAATTCAATCTTGTGTACAAACGATTATTCATGCTCATAATCCTCAAGGAAGGCAGTCAATATCTTGACCTTTTGATAAAAGAGTGCAACTTGATTTTGATTGCTTGGCCTTTAACCACATTTATTTGAAAGTTTGACACATCGCAAAAACATTTGGGAGAGGCTTTCGTCTTTCTACTTTGGGTTTTTATATGTCGGTTTCTCTTTTTTTTATTGGCTCACGGGTGTATCTGGTAGAATCAGTACATTCATGTCTCTGCCATATGCAATCAAAATTTAGATCTTGGGTAGGTCATGTATGGTGATTTTAATACCTCAACCACTTTAGTCTTTTCTTTTTTCATTCTCGGAGTGTATCTAGTTGAATCGATACATTATGCTATTACCGTAACAATCAAGACTAGAGTCTGAGTAATCACGAATGGTGATTTCAATACCTCAACCAACATAGGGACATTTTTCAATGTTTTAGAAATTTTAGAAGTTTATCCTGATTCTCTTTTTGGCATTTTTATTTTTTGGTTTTTCTTCCCAAAGCATTAGTTTTAAGCCTGTCCTTCTTTCACAAAAGTAACAATGAGGTGTTTATTCTCAATTTGGGACTCTAGGCCTCACTTTTATGGGATTTATTCAAGTTCTCTTTTTTCAAAACCTTTGATGGAGGGTTGCTCTCAGGATAATCGTCTACAAATGAAAAAGATCTTATGACCGATATCTCTTAAATTAGGTTTATTATAAAATCCTCGTTTTGTTTTTGAGAATATCACTCAAAAGGAAGCGATGGTCTTTGCTTTTCCACTACTTATTTCTTAAAATTCGAGAGCATTGGCTCTTGGATGAGATCGATGTTTTTTTCCTTTCTCAAAAGATTTTCTTTCTCTTAAAGAAGGGACTGGGGTTTTATTTATATATTTGACACCAGGCCCATAAACATGCGGGTTGCCTACGTATATTTTCGGTTTATTTTTCTACAAGAGAAGAATCTGGTCTCCGTAGTTCGAACCATGAGTCCTTTGTCCATGTTGCAAGTTATACAAAACTTGAGATTAGATTATGTTGAGATAAACTTATTTTGAGGTCGATCTTTAAACCATTTTATAGATTCTTAATATTATACAAAATATCTTTTAAGCGCATCAAGATTTCTTGGCGCAATGAACTCTTCGCCTTTTAGATTAGATATGCGAATAACTCGTCTAGAGAGGATTGTCTTAAGTATGAAGGGGCCTTTCCATTGGGGTCGAAACTTGACCCTATGATCTAGGAGTTCCCGGGTTCGTTTGATAATTATATTACCTTCTTTGAGGTTTCTAGGTTTTACCTTTCATTTAAGGTGTCTGATATGAATTTTTGGTAAGCTTGGATTTTGCACATAACGTTTAACCTCTTGTCCTCCATTAATGTATGTTGGTCATATCGAGATTTGAGCTAGTCTTATTCTATGACGAGGGTCTTTAAGAGTATCCTTAGAGTTTGAATCTCAATTTCGATGGGTTGTACGGTTTCAATACTATAAACTAGAGAGTAAGGAGTTTCGTCCGTCGATGCTCGAGCGGTTGTACGATATCCCTATAAGGCGTATGGTAGCTTCTCATGTTAGTCCTTATACGTGTTGGGTCACCTTCTTGATGATCCTAATCACATTTTTGTTAGCCGCTTCAATCGCGCCATTGGTTTGGGGTCTATAGGGAGATAATTTGTGATGCTCGATCTTGAACTAGTCAAGAAATTGTAACATTTTTCTTTAGAAATGTCGACCATTGTACAAAATTAGGGCGTGAGGAACTCCATATTTAGTGATGATACTACTTCGGATAACTTTGCTACTTGAGATGATTTCAAGACTTTGTAAGAGGTTGCTTCAACCCATTTGGTGAAGTAGTCTATAACAACGAGTACGAACTCGTGTACATTATATGCATGGGGATAGATCTTCCCGATTACGTTGATGTCCCATGTGGAAAAGGGCCAGGGGGATATCATGTTTTAAAGGAGCGAGACCGATATATGCTTCAGGTTAACGTAAATTTGGAACTGATGATAGCTCCTTACATAACTCACACATTCTTGTTCGAGATTTTGCCAAACATATCCTAGACAGATTATTTTATTCTCTAAAGACATTCCATTAATTTGTAGGCCACATGTCCCTGCATGAACTTCATCCATGATTCTCTTGGACTTAGGATTGTCTATGTAGAACATATTTTAGTCATCGAAAGATCGACGGTAAATCCTATTGGAAATCCAAACGTAGTTGGTGGAATACTGCCACAATGTCCATCGCTCCTTAGCTCCGAAATGAGAAGGGTATTCTCCATACTAAATGTACTTCTGAAGAGTATATTACAAGGGTTTAACAACTTTCTCACAGGAAGTGACTACCCCCGATTCAAAAGAAGGTCGTTGCTTTTGTCAGATTTTAAAAGGTTTGACTTTGATTCTGTCAAAAATTTGAGTCATAACTTCTAAATTAGCTAAAGCATCCGCGAAGTGATTTTGGCATTTTAGAGCGTGAACAAATGATACTTAATCGATTTTTCTCATGGTTTTGGTCAAGTGGGCATGGTTGGGTTTTAAGTTTTTTCCTTTCACTTTCCACATGTCATTGGCTTAGGATATAACCAAGCTAGAGTCACCAACGATTTCTAGCTTGTTTGCCCCTTTTTCATATGCCAACTTGAGACCCGAGAGGCATGCCTCATATTCAACCTCGTTATTGGTGATGGAATATTCGAATTTTATGGATATTAGGTTGCATGTCTCTTTCGGGTCAACAAACAAAATCCCAATTTCGTAACCTCACTTTCTGGAAGCTCCATCACACATCAGTTTTTATGTGTCTGATGTTGTACTCATAACTCGCTCGTCGGAGAATTCAAGTTCGTCTTCTGACTCAAAAATGATGGGTTGGTCATCAAGGAAGTCCTCAACAACGCTTGCTTTAATAGACTTATGTACCGTATAGGCTATGTCGTATTTGGATAATATCATCATCTATTTGGCCAGCCTTGGTGACAGAATTGTTCGTTGGAACAAGAAATGGATCGGGTCTAGTCTTGATACCAACTTGATGAGGGTGGGATTTCATGTAGTGTCTCAACCTTTGAGTGACCCATACTAAGGACAAACACATTTTCTCAGATGGAGTGTAATTAAGTTCACATCCAGTCATTTGTTTACTAACGTAGTACACAACTGTTTAGAGTTGATCCTCTTTTTCTTAAGTCAACAGGCTTCCCATGACTGTGTCTGTTATAATAAAGTATAGAATGAGAGGAATGTCAGCTCTAGGAGGCATGCATATAAGAGATAATTTTAAGTAATCATTGATTCTGTCAAAGGCTAGCTGAGATGATTTCAAGACTTTGTAAGAGGCTGCTTCAACCCATTTGGTGAAGTAGTCTATAATAACGAGTATTAACTCGTGTCCATTTGACGTATGGGGATAGATTTTCCCGATTACGTCAATGCCCCATGTGGAAAAGGGCCAAAGGATATCATGTTGTAGAGGAGAGAGACCGGTATACACTTCAAGTAAGCATATATTTGGCACTAATGACGACTCCTTATATAACTCACACATTTTTGTTCAAGGTTTTTCCAATAATATCCTAGGCGAAATATTTTCTTTGTTAAAGCCATTCTATTCATTTGTGGGCCACATGTCCCTGCATGCACTTCTTCCACGATCCTCTTGGACTTAGGATTATCTATGTAGAACATATTTTGACCATCGAAAGATTGAAGGTAAAGTCTATTGACAATCCAAGCGTAGTTGGTGGAATAATGGCACAATGTCCATCGTTCCTTAGCTCAGAAATGAGAAGGGTATTCTCCATACTAGATGTACTTCTAGAGAGTATCATATAAGGGTTTAACAAGTTTCTCATAGGAAGTGACTACCCCCAATTCAAAAGAATGTCGTTGCTTTTGTCATATTTTCAAAGGTTTGACTTTGATTCCGTCAGGAATTTGAGTCATGGCTGTTAAATTAGCCAGAGCATCAGCGAAGAAATTTTGGCTTTTTAGAGTGTGAACAAATGATACTTGATCGATTTTTCTCATGATTTTGGTCAAGTGGGCTTGGTAGGGTTTTATATTTTTCTCTTTCACTTGTCACGTGCCATTGGCTTGGGATATAATCAAGTTAGAGTCGCCAACGACTTCTAGCTTGGTTGCCCCCTTTTCATATGCCAATTTAAGACCCGAGAGGCATGCCTCATATTCGACATTTTTATTGGTGATGGGATATTAGGTTGTATGTTTCTTTCAGGTCAACTAACAAAATCCCAATTCCGTAACCTCGCTTTCTAGAAGCTTCATCAAATATCATTTTCTATGTGTCTGATGTTGTACTCATAACTCCCTCGTCGGGGAATTTGAGTTTGTCTTTTGACTAAAAAATTATGGGTTGGTTAAAAAGGAAGTCCGCAACAACGCTTGCTTTAATAGACTTTTGTACTGTATAGGCTTTGTTGTATTCAAATAATATCATCATCCATTTATCTAGCCTTGGTTGTAGAAGAGTTTTTTTTTTTGGGAAAACGACTTAGCGTCATTTCATTAAAAATTCCCAAAAACGGGAAAAAAAACCACGAGTTTAAGAGATCATTCTAGACAGGCCTAGAATGATTTTGAAGTCGTAACATTCTGAATAAAAACTAAAAACGTAAATGAATTATCTGTTTACAATGCTTTCAATTCTAGTGAGTTTAAAAAACGGTAAATTCCAGTTCCTGCAGATATTCTAGTTCTGCTCCGTGCTTGGAATTCCTCTCCACGTTCCCGCGAGGGCGCTGCAATCCGATACAATATCTTTCCATAACTCGTCAATGCTCCTGCGGGTTCTGTCATATACCCTTGCATTCCGTTCTTGCCAAATGTTATACACCACTGCTCCAAAGCCGCACTTGAACACGCTTGTTGCAAATCTATTTCCCTTGGCTTTTAGTAGTGCCGCTTCTTTGATTTCATTCCATTCGCTCGGGAAACTGATCAGCTACAGGCTTTTATAGAATCTGTCCCAAAGCTCCGAAAGCAATACAACAGCTCCCGAATAGGTGATCTATGGTTTCTTCATTTCCTATGCATAGAAGACAGCTCGCGTCCGGGATGCTCATATACTTACTGATACAATCACGTGTGCTGAGTCTTCCCCAGAAGGCGAGCCATAGGATGAACTGGTGTCGAGGGATAATCTTCGTTGACCATACAAGAGGAGCCCATTCTACTTTCTGCGCTTTTTCCCGGATTACCTCCCATATTTTCTTCAATACCAGCTTCCCATTGTCCTCAGCTTTCCATTCATGAATATCCGTTTTGTCATGTAGTTGTATGTTACTTATATGATCAAGTATCCTCTTTCCTTCTGGAATTCTTCTCAAGAGCAAGTTCCAATTCCCGTATTTGATGTCTCTGATTTTCGCTTTTGCGCAGTCCCTTCTGATACGAGTATTTTGAAACTGCTCCTTGTCGATGATAGGCTGGTTTTCAAACCAAGGGTCGTGCCAGAATAGAGTGCCTTTCCCGTCCCCTAGTTGGATGTCATAAAGATCTTCAATATCGCTTCTTAGTTTAAGAATCTTTTTTAGAGACTAGTTCATATATTCGTGAATTTTGCAGGTCCAGATGCTGGTTTCGTGTTTCATAAATCTCGTATGCACCCATTTGATCCATAGTGACTCCTGATTGCGCTCCAAAGCCCATAGATGCTTGAAGGTTAGAGCATTGTTCCACTCGATATAGTTCTTCAAGTCGATGCCTCCCTCGTCCTTCGGTTTGCAGAGAGCGGTCCATTTGACTTTCTTTCCTCCTCTTCCATTATTACCCCAGATAAAGTTTCTCATCAGTGTGTCGAGTTCCTTCATTACCTTCTTCGGAATGACCATTTGCTGCGCCCAATAGCCAACTATGCCCATAACCACGGTTTTGATAAGTTCGATCCTCCCTGCATAAGAAAGTTTTTCGCTGCCCAGCCAGATATCGTGTTTTTTACCTTTTCAATCAGCAGCTTGCAGTGTGAGATCTCGATCCGCTTCGCAGTTAACGGAATTCCTAAGTACCTTATGGGAAATCTGCCTTCCTTGATGCCCATGATGTTGAAGATGTCCTGCTTTGTTTCGTCCTTCACGCCTCCATAAAATGCCACACTTTTGCTTTCATTAATAGTTAAACCTGTTACCTCAGAAAAGAACGTTAGTGCAGTCCTAATAGTTTTAATGGAATCAACGTCCGCGTGCGCTAGAATGAACAAATCGTCAGTAAAGCATAAATGTGTTACCTCCTCTACCTCACAGAATGGGTGAAAGATGTATGGACGATTCTTTCGGAACATCGCGAAGATGCTCTCAAAGATCGCCATGATAGCTACGAAAAGGTAAGAAGAGAGGGGGTCCCCTTGCCTTACCCCGTTTTCACCCTTGAAATAGCCTCTGTGGACTCCATTGACGCTAACAACAAAGCAGGATGATGAAACGCATTGCATAATCCAATCGATAAAAATCATAGGAAAAGCAGAAACAACCAGAAAGTCTCGAATGGCTTCCCATCTAACAGAGTCAAAAGCTTTCTTGATATCTATTTTGAAAGCCACTCTCGGGGATATTTTCTTTTTCCCGTAGCCTTTTAATAGGCTCTGCATGAGAAGAATATTATGAGAGATTGTCCTACCGGGGATGAATGCAGATTTATTAAGATTTATTATTTTTCCTATAACATTTTTAAAACGTTTAGAAATGAATTTTGAAATTATTTTATAAATCACATTGCAGTAGGAAATTGGTCTGAAATCTTGTACTTTCTCAGGTACCGCAGTTTTGGGGATCAAGGTTAGGACCGCTGTATTCCATTGCTTTAACATCTTCCTGTTTTTGAAAAACTCCAGAACCCCATCAGTAACATCTTTACCCACAACCGACCAATTATCTTTGAAGAACTGTGCATTAAACCCATCAGGACCCGGACTTTTATTCCCATCAATACTAAACAGAGCTTCTTTAACTTCAACCTTCGTGACCACCCTTATCAACTTGCGACTATCTTCTGCAGAGATTTTCCTATCAATAATTTGATACAAGGTATTCAGGTGACTTTGATGTTGCTTTCTTGTACCCATAAGCTGCTTATAGAAATCAATAGCCAGATCTTGGACACCCTTTTGACCCTGAACATATTCACCATCATCATTCTTCAGTCTGTACACATTGTTTCTCATGTTTCTAGCCTTGCATTTTCTGTAGAAGAAAGTTGTGTTTTTGTCACCTAACGAAAGCCAGTTCTGTCTTGATTTCTGTCTAATAAAATTCTCTTCAAGCAGACTCAGCTTCCTGAAGTTTTCAAGCGCATATCTTTTATTGGTTGCAGAAGAGTTCATTGGAACAAGAAATGGATCAGGTCTAGTCTTGATACTAACTTGATGTGGGTGGGCTTACATGTAGTGTCTCAACCATTGGGTGACCCATGCTAAGGCCTATCAAGTTTTCTCAACTGGAGTGTAATTTAGTTCACACCCAATCATTTGTTTACTGATGTAGTACACAACCGTTTAGAGTTGATCCTCTTTTTCTTGAGCCAACAGACTTTCTATTATTGTGTCTGCTACAATAATGTATAGGATGAGAGGAATGCTATCTCTGGGCGGCATGCATATGTGAGAGAATTTTAAGTAATCATTGATTCTATCAAAGGCTAGTTGACAATCTTCATCCTATACAAAATTTTGATCTTTCTTCAACAGCTTAAGCAATGGATCGCATGTCATAGTATGCTTACTAATGAATCGGCTAATGAATTTGATTTTACCCAAAAATCCGTGGACCTCTCTTTAATTTCGAGGGATCGACATAACCGTGATTGTTTCAATCTTAGAGGGATCGACTTTATGGCCCCTTTATGTGATTCAAAAGCCTAGCATTTACCAGCTGTGACTCCGAAGGTGGATTTCTTCAAGTTAAGTCATAGTTATTATTTCCTAATTTTTATAGGATTTTTTCGAGATTTAGAACATGTCCTTCTCGATCATTTTATTTGAGAATCATGTCGTCGATATATACTTTCGCCTCTTTGTTGATCATGTCGTGAAGGATCATAGTGGCTACCCTTTAATAAGTGGCTACCGTTTTCTTAAGACGGAAAGACATGACCATATAACAGAAAGTTTCTACCTTTGTTATAAACGTGGTATTTTTCTTATCTTGTAGGGCGATCATAATTTGGTTGTATCCTGATAATCCATCCATGAATGATAACAATTCATTATCGGCATCATGATTGGCATCATGATCGACCAATATGTCGATTTGTGGTAGCGGGAAATGATCTTTAGGGCTGACCTTGTTCAGATCCTGATAATCTACACACACATAATCTTCCATATTTCTTCTAGACGGGGACTACGTTGGAAATCCAGGTAGGATATTCCACTACCTCGAGAAATATAACTTCGAGTTACTTTCAGACTTCTTCTCGTATTTTTTTCACGGCTTTCTCTTTCATTCGTTTGAGCCTTTGCTTCACAGACTTGACATGTCTTTGTATGACAAGGAAAAGACGTCTTTGTTGGCTTTCAATAACTCAACAATCTCTAGACATTCTTGGGGGTTAATACTTTGGCCAATAAGACTATTTAACCAACTTAACTAATAAGACTTTATATTTTAAATTCAACACCAAAGTTGATGAACGTGGGACATTTTTAACAACATAAGTTCAATTTTTTAACTAACTAATATATATATATATATATAATAATGCTTAATTTCAAAGTGTCCGGATTGCTGGGTCGATAGTTGTGGTTAATTTGGATATGTATGTGATAGTAAATGGATATTTGAGTCGAATTATGGGTTAACCCATCCATAAACTTAAAACGGTTAAAAATAAAATTAAAAATGTTATATGTATGTTTCTAACTTGTAACCTAACAAAACAAGTACAACCTTTAACCAAGTGTGATTGGGATGTGGTTTGTCGAGGGATAATAGGCCGATAACAATTAAAAGTGGTTAAAAAATATGACACAATGCTAAATGTCAATTGAGATTGGTGGTTTGTTATTTTAGGGATAAAAAACTTGTTAAAGTGTGATTGAGACGTGGTTTGTCGAGAGATAAGAGGTCGGTAACAAAGGATCGTGAGGTCAAAGATTAGAGGTCGATTGAGATTGATGGTTGGTTTACTGAAGGATATGAGAAGTGTGAAACTGTGATTAGGATAAGTGGTTAGCTTTTTTGAGGAATATATATATATATAAGAGTTTAGTTAATTAGTAAAGATATTAACACATTTTATTATTTTTTTATTTTAAATATAAATAAATAAAATTATTAATTCAAAATTTATTTAAAAAAATATTACAAAATCAATATTAATATTATATATATATATATATATATATATATATATATATATATATATATATATATATATATATATATTAATAAACTTTAATAGTGAAAACAGACTTTAGTTAATTAGGAAAAAAAATGATACATTTCATTATTTTTTTTTATTTTAATAATAAATCTAAATAAATAAAATTAATAATTCAAAATCTATTTAAAAAATAATAAAAAATCAACATTAATTTTATAATAATAATTCATTAATATAAATATATAATAAACCTTAGTGAAAAAATTATTAAATTTTAAAAATAAAAATTTAATTTAAATATATTAAAATAATAAGTATTTATTAATTTTAAAAATACAAATATTATATATATATATATATATATATATATATATATATATATATATATATATATATATATATATATATATATATATATATATATATATATATATATAAAGTATTTTTTAATTGTTAGGCATACATAAAATTATAAATATAAATTAACAATCTTAATGGTTGAAGTGTCATTAGGCACCATTTTTAAACTATTAAAAATTATTTACGGTTAATATGTGAAATAAAAATATTGGTTTATCGAAGTGAGGAGATTGTTGGATACAAATAATATTGGTTAAAATTTGCGATAAAATTGATGGGTGGGTAAATGACATTCACAAAATTAGAGGTTGATTGAGATGGATGGTTAAAATATGCGATGGAATTGATGGTTGGGTAAATGACATTCACGATATGGAAAGAGATGCTTTGTTGTTTGTTGATTTGACCGAAGTTAAATATAAGGTCACAAGATTAGAGGTCAATTGAGGTAGATAAAAATATGGAATGAGATGGTTGGTTAGTCGAAGTGAGTATGTCAAACGATGAGAGGTCGATTGGGAATTGGTGGGCCAAAATGAGGGTAAAAGAGATTGGTAAATGTGAAATAAGATGGGTTGATCAGTCAAAGTGAAGATTACTAAGTCAGGTTGTTTATTATAAAATATGTGAGGAAATGGATTATTTGACCGAAATTAAAGTAAGTTTAGAGATGAGAGGTTGATTGAGATTAATGGAATTAAAATGTGGAATGAGATGGTTTTGGTTAATCGATGTAAGTAAGGTCATGCGCTTAGAGGTCGATTGGGAAATTGATGGGTCAAAGTGATGGTAAAAGAGATTGTTAACGTTGGAGATGTTAATTTGATCAAAATGAAATTGTGTAAGGTCACACAATATGAGTGGTTAATTAGGGTGTAAATAAATGTAGAATGAGATGGTTAGTTATCCGAAGTGATGATAAAAAAATCAGGTTATATATTGTAAAATATGTGAGGAGATGACTCACTAGTTAAGAGGTCAGTTAGGTATTGGTGACCAAAGTGAAGAGTAAAAGAGATTGGTGATGTTGGAGATTGTTGATTTGACCGAAGTGGAAGTGTAAGGTCACATATGAGAGGTTGATTATTGAGGTGGATAAATGGTTAGCTGAATTGAGGATGAAAAATGTCGGGTTATATATTGTAAAATATGTTAGGAGATGAGTTGTTTGACAAAGTGAATGCAATGTCTCGGGATGAGATGTCAATTGTGAATTGATGGATAAATGTGAAATGAGATGGTTAATTAGTTAAAGTGAAAGTAAGGTAATGAGATGAGATGAGAGGTCAATTGTAGTAGATAAATGTGGAATGAGATGTATGATTAGTCGAAGTGAGGTTAAGAATGTTGGGTTGTATATTATAAAATATGTGAGAAAATGAGTTGTTTGATGATGTGAAAGTAAGGTCTTTGAGAGAATAGAAGTCGATTGTGATTGGTGTTTAAATATGGAATGAGATGATTTTTGAATAGTTGAAGTGAAAGTAAGGTAAAGAGGTGGAGGTCAATTTGGAAAGAAATTGATATTGGTGCTTAAAATATGCAAGAAAATTAGTTGTTTGACCGAAGTGAAAGTTATGGTCACGAGATAAGAAGTCCTATTTAAATTGGTAGATAAATGTGAAATGATATGGTTGGTCAGTCAGAGTACTTTAAGGTCACGAGATTAGAGGTTGATTGAGCATTGATGGACTAAAATGAGAGTAAAAAAGAGATTGGTAATGTTTGAAATTTTTTATTCGACCAAAGTTAAATTGTAAGGTCACGAGATGAGAGGTTTATTGGGAAAAAAATGTGTGATGAGATATGTGAGAAGATACATTCAGGTAAAAACCTAAATAACTTTGGTTAGGCCCAAGCCCAAAACAAAAAAGAAAACTTAATAAACTCTAATTAACAATGTAGATTTTATTATTAGTGTATGCTCCATAACACTGTCAATTACACAACAGTAGAATGATAGTTTGAGAATGATAAACAATTCATTTATAACACTTTTGTCTTCTGAACTTTCTCAAGTACTTTATTGAAACTCTATTGTATGAATAAAAGTTGTTATAATTATTTAGAATGATTGATTTAATTTTCATTTATGACTTATAATGTTTGAAAAATATGATATATACAAAAAAAAAAAATATAACATATAATGCATGAAAACTGTAATATATAAAGTAGGCCGTCATATAAAATGTTATACATGAAGGTGTAAAATGATTTACACCTTCATGTAAAACGATTAACACCTTAATGTAAACCGTAGTACAATTAACTGAAGTGTTTAAAAATATAAAAGATGTTAACAACAGTTGTTATAATCATTTAGAATGCTTAGTTTTATGTTCTATTACGACTTATAATGATTGAAAAATGAAATTTATATAGCAAACACGGTAGTTTGTACTCCTGGTTTTATTTTCCGATTTCTTCATCGATTCAATAAACAAAACAATTTATTTCCGTGAATCTTGATTATCAAATGAGAGATAACGTAAAGTTTCAAAAAAAACGTAAAATTTGAAAATTTGAAAATTTGAAATAAGAAATAAAAATGAAAACTTACTATATTCATTTAAGTTTCAAAGACAAGTTTTTCAGAACTGCTTGATATCGAGGAGCAAACGAAAGAGAAAAAGAAGATACGTGAGCAAACAGAAGAGCAACCAGTAGAGAAGAAGAAACACGAAAGGAAAACAACCAAAGGAGAAGAAGAAACAAAGATACACAACTGTTTGCAATAGGAGAGAGAAACCCTTTTTTAATGAGGGGGGAAATGTTTTTCAATTTTTTTTATTTATCCGACATGGCATGGCAACGTCGGATTCACTGTGGTTAGTCCATATGTTAGTCGGGTTTATTCGATACTACATGTACTGATAGTGCATGTATCCATTAAGAAAATGCTATATGTACAAAGAGAAAAAAAATTAACAAATGAGAGATGATGCTTTACTTTTGTGTATAAGTGTCACTTCATAAGTGAAATACAAGTGAAATACAGATAGTGCCTGTACATGTAGCATCGAATTAACCTAACATTCACTGTTTCCATAATTCCTCTCTGTTTCCATAATTCCTCTGAGCGCTCCTTGTGTTGCTACCCCTATCATCCTTTCAAGCAAATATACTCTTTGATAATTATATGATTAAGTCGTACCATTATTTAATGCTACAATAAATTCAATCACTAATAATAAACTCAAGAGAATTAATCAGTTTGAGAGAGGTGTTTAATTACATTAATACTCCTAACTTTAGAGGAAAAGTTGTTGGATTCGTAACATGAGACCGAGCTTTTCCAATAATACTCAAGCGCAGCATCAAATCGACGGTGAATACTTGCCGATCAAAAACACCAACTAACAGTAAAGGATATAAAATGGTGCTTACGCCATACATAATAGTGCAATTACTTAAAATCTAATTGATAAATATAATTGAGAGTCAAACGAGGCCTTATAATCATACTATCACCAAAAGAACCATCAGAACGAAGGAACAACACCGTATCCACCCATGAAACAAGCGGACGACCCGGATATGAATATCGGGTCCATTTCATCCGGACCCGCATCGGTTCGTTTAGCAAACCGACCCTTGATTCTTGGTCGGGTCTCCGCGTAGGCCTTTCTCGATGCGTATCGGATCGTTTTCTCAAACTTCCGGTTCTTTCGTTTCTCTCTGTATCTCATAACTCTAGCCTGTCTATCACTACCCTGAGCTGGAATCGGGTTCATTGACCCGTCTAAATCAAAACCCGATCCAATAATCTTGCCTAAAGGATACGATATCTCCGATATAGAGCTTCCCTCCGGCACAACTCCGACGTCCATGGACGAAGTAGAGACCTGAAATGGGCATAAATTCATTAACTTTAATTATCGAAAAAAAATGTTGGATTTCTGAGATGTGTGCTCACGCTGTGACTTATAGATTGAGGGTTAGAGAAATCAATCTCGAAATAGCGATCCGCCGGTCCGGTAGGATTGATCATCGCCGGCGGCGGAGAATTTGTGCTTTTGATTTGATGTTGAACAGGAACCACGCTGTCGCTCCCACAGTTCTGGAGAGAGAGGCTACTGTAACTATCAAAGTCAAGATATTGATCATTGTCACAAAACATAGTATCTGGGCATATTTTAAGTGACGGGTCAGGTTGGGATTCGCCGGAGTTGAAGGTGGCGGCGATTGAAGATTTAAGAAGGACGGATTCAGCTGTTTCATAGAAAGAAGTAACCGGAAGACGCTCATGACGGCTTGCTAAGGGGTTAGCGGAATGGATGTCACGGTCGCAGGTGATGCAAAGAGCTGCTGCATCAGCACGGCAAGTGAAACTTGCCGGAGCTTGTTCACAAACCTCACACATCCATACACGCTCGTGCTTAACCTGACGCGCCGCCGATGAAGAAATCTGGTGGTGCCTGGAATCACATCCGACGCAAAGAAAAGCAGAGTCTGTACGGCAGAAAAGGATGGCAGCTGCGGATTTGCATGAATCGCAGGATTTAGCTGCTGTCATCATCCCCCATGCCGCCACCGGGAAAAACTTGCCCATGATTTCTGTTTTTCTTTTCTCTCTCTCAAACAGTCTACGAAGAGAGATGTTAATCCAAATCCTTTGTAAGAACAGCAGACTTTCTATTGATTTTAGAGGGGATGCTAATGAGTATTCTGATGACACGTGTAACAACCTCTGCCACGAAAATTTCCATGACAACAAAATAGATATTAGTATCTATTATTAGTTTTAAACATCATCATTAGCCCATCAAAACTTGACAATTTAAAAAAAAAAAACAAAATTTGGTTGGTAGTGCACTTTCTTAAAATAAAAATAAAACATTGGCGTTTTTTATAACCGGGTCCGATCGATAAATAGCTTGTTCTGACCGTGTAAATTTTTATATATATATAATGATGCTTAATTTTTAAAATGTCTGGATTGTCGGGTCGATAGCTGTGGTTAATTTGGATATATATATGTGATAGTAAGTGGATACTTGGGTCGGATTTTGGGTTGACTCGCCTATAAACTTAAAACGGTTAAAAATAAAATTTAAAATCCTATAATATTTTTATCGTAATATATTTTCACGGTTTTTTATATTATTACTCGTGCGAATATATGCGGGAAATTGTAATAGTTGAATTTTTAGGTAAAATTTTCAAATAACTCACATGGAACAAACCCCAAATGTCAAACTTCTTAAAGTGTCATATCTCCAAAGTAACACAATCAGCCCACCCAGCAGGCAAGGATGAAAATTTCACCCTATTCATTCTAACTAAGAACATCTTATAAGTAAATGACTGTTTTAAAAGAGTCATTTCAATTGTTATGAGACTACATTGAGTTGATTCAATGATGTGGATAAAAATTGATTTTGTCTTAGCATAAACTTCTTCCATCTGAAAAACTTAATTCAAGTATATTATATATGGCCTTAGCAGCAAGCTTAGTTTAATTAATTCAAATTCATTGTGAGTTTCATCTCTTTGAAAATTTTGAAATTCCCAACCGCAAGTTTTTAACTTCATTTTTTTATAATATTTCTTAATTTAAAATGTTGTAATCTTTAAACGGCTTAATCAGAGAGTTTTTATTTGATACATAAAGAGAAAATACAAAAACTTATCCCTTAACCACTTATATATATCTGAACTTAAAACTGAAGGATGTTGTAAGGTTCAAAATGATGTCAAAATTGACCTGTATATAATCTAATTCTATTTGTGAATGTTGTCAATTGAAGAATGTTTGGAAATTTCGTTTCAAAGGTAAAGTTGGAAATTAATTTATTTATTTTTGAGATCAATATGTGGGCTTCCAATTTCCTTCCAATTCAATTTGAGTTATTTTAAATTATTAATAAACATGTACACTTAAAAAAAACTAATTAATAATTTAAATAAATACTTAATTATTTCAAATTAATTTGAAATAACTCAAAACTTAATATGGCATAAGTAACAAAATATAAAAATTCTCTGCTAATATAGTTAAAAAATGTTATCCTTAACTATTTCGATAATTCACAACTTTATTGAGTACGACATCAAAACTTATTTATTTTTTAATTTTTCAGGTTTTCTTCAGGGAGATTAATATGTTGTCCATACTGATTTATTTTTAGCGTTTTCAAAGCATTATTGTTCTTAAACTTTTTAATTTATAAAATGGAAAGTTCATTAAAAAAAAAAAAAAAAGTTATAGTTGCCAATATGTAGGACCCACGTGAAGGAAGGGGGTGAATTTAGTGTAACAGGCTGTATGATAAAGTTTTGGTGATCAGATGGATTGTGATGGGTTAATCTGTTCAAATTGAAAAAGCTGAGGGAGGATATTATTAATATGATTGTCCAAATCCCACCACTTGCAAAAGATCACGAGACTCTTAAACATATATATATAATAAATAGGAAAAAGATTTGACAAATTTTGTTTTTCTTTATTACTTTTAACTTTTTAATTTTTTAACTTTTTACTCTTTCTTCGTGTATGCCTTTTATGAGACGACCTTTTTTCCATTTATTTTGTTGAAGTTATATTTGTTTTTTTAAAATTATAAGTAAATTATAAAATACTAATTTTTTTTATTTTTTATTAAAATATTGTTAGTGTTAAAATATCACATAAATAACACTAATTTAAAATGATATAAATAACAAAATATATATATATATATATATATATATATATATATAATAACCCTATCTCTCTTTTTATATAGTAATACATTATGCCAAAATGACTAAAATACTTTTAAACCTAACACTATTAAATTTGCACAATTATCGAAAATTATCGCCGAGAGCGAAAAAATGCTCTCGGTAATCACTGGTGAAAAAGGGATAAAAAACGAGAGTAAAAACTCTCGGTTTTAACCGTATAACTTTTGGTATAGACCCAATACCGAAAGTTTAGGTAACTCTCGCTATGTCTCGGTATTAACTCTTTCGTTAAAAACAATTGAGCGTTTACCGAGAGTTATCGTATAGTTTTCGGTTTAGATACCCGAGAGAAAAACCAAAGGTTAATAGGAAAACTTTCGATTTTTCCCTTTGAAGAAAATCCGAAAGTTAATAGGAAAATTTTCGGTTTTTCCCTTTGAAGAAAAACCGAAAATTAATTGGAAAACTTCCGGCTTTTCTTCAAAGGGAAAAACCGAAAGTTTTCCTATTAACTTTCGGTTTTTCTCTCGGGTCTCTAAACCGAAAGATTTCCAAAAACTCTCGGTTTTTCCTTTTGAAATAAAACCGAGAGATATATGAAGAACTCTCGGTTTTTCCTTTTTAAGAAAAACCGAAAGATCCCATTTACCTTTCGGTTTTCCCTACAAAATTTAAAAAATAGCCCGATTGTTTTGTGCTCAACCGAAACTTGTTCAGCCAAATCAATATAAATTCATAAAACAAATGACATTCATAAAGCAAATGATCATTCCAAAATTCTAAACCCTAAACCAATCATCCAAACAAAATGTTTTACATTAAAATTAAAACGTATTCAATCAATTCGAAACATACTAGAATTAGTTGGTGGGGGGAGGTGAGGGTGGTTGATACTGCCTCATAAACATTTCAAAACTCTCTAATCTTGCATTCAATTCTAACATTTCATCTCCTGTTTTGCACTTTTCCTATCCATTCTTGAAATCAATTCTACATTTTCTGCTTGTATTTGATTAATCGTTTGAGTTTTTTCTTCACCCCTTTTTTCAATTCCTCCAGTTCCATCGCCATTCTTTGATTCTCCTCAAACAATCGATTAGTGGCTCGTTGAGAATTGTTGCCACTTTGAAGATCCTCACGAAAGTGTGTGGGTCGGACGCCTGATCCCATACCGAATACTCCCCCATGCTTTTGGCGTCCGAACACTCTCTCCGTCAACTCAATGTTGGATATTTCTAGTTCATTACTTCTTACTTCCTCCATCTCAACCTGCACATTTGAAATAAATTTTCATTTATATAATAAATAAACTTAGCTATAAGTAATTTATTTAGATTCAATTCACTTACAATTTTCTCTTGCGCTAGTACGTCCGGGATGGGGGTTGGGTTTTCTTTGGTAGCTTTTGGGGTACGGGTCCTCTTGAACACTTCAATGATAGAGGGTGGTCGTCCCATTTCAAGCGCCTGTTGAAATAAATTATTTATATAATTAATAACAATCTTTATACTAAGATATTACAAATAATGTACTTACCAACTCTTCTTCAATTTGTGCAAACGGTCTACTTCCCGTATGATGTTGGAATTTGAGCTTCTTTCTGTTAACAATATTTGTACGACTGTTTTTATGAATTGGAAATAAAAAATGAAGTTAGAATAATTAATATCAGATTTTATTTGAATTATGAAATCGTACCTTAAATGTTTCCGTGAAGTAATAGTTTCGACACACAAACTCCCAATCATCTCGGTTGTAGTCTCGTGGAGGATTGGCAAGTACCGCGGCCTCGTCTCCTTGATGAATTCAGATATAATCTCTATTCAAATCCGAGCGTCATCTATCCCATATCTGTTTGGCGTGTGCCAATCCGGATCTTCGATAATCATGAATAGAACCTTCGGTACACTCGAACGGATCCTGAAAAATAAATTATTCAAATGTTATAAATGAGTATTTAATTATTAATGTGTAATTAAGTAATGATTACCGTCATAGCAATCCAAATCGAATCCAATTGATCAGCACTTAATGCATTCCACTTCAGGAGGCGGTGTGAGACGGCTGAGGGATCCCGCACAACCGACCCCAAATGTTTAGACCACATTGGTCTTCCATCGCTGACACCGCGGGCCTCCCATCTTTCGCTCTAAAAGTCAGAGGAATCTTTGTCCCCACTGGCCTCCTCGATATCGCAATATTCTTGTTCTTCCCCCGTCTCTTGTGGGAGGAAGATTCTTCAAAATTATCAAATTCATAATTTGATGTAAATCAATACAAACATTCATCACTAAGTGTAAATATGTTACCGGTCGATGATGGGTCGGGAGTGGAACCGTGTTCCTCCTCGTCATCCTCCTCGTAAGCCTCCTCGTGACCCTCGTCGTCAGCCTCATCGTCATCCCCTATATCAGCAAACGTACTCTCAACAAACTCTTCAGCCTCAACAACATCATTATCCTCGTCTGGAGGGAGAGCAGTAGCTATCGGCTCCACAACAATAGGTGCTTGATCTCTAGAAGACGATTCTCGGAGCCTTAAGTTTTCTGATTGAGCAAGTAAGTTTTGGTAGTGCTTTCCCAATTTGCTTAGTATTTTCCTCATAGTCTTCCAAGTTTCTTTACGACCTTCATACATTCTTAATCCACCATTAATATAAATGAGCGGATATTTGAAATAAAGTAGTAATAAGAATGAATATAAAGTAAAAAACATAAATCTACCTAATTAATTAATCTGGACTATATATTTATAAACCGTGGTTTTATTTTTGTCACAATCTTCCAACCGGGTCGGGCTGACATATCAGGGGTGTAGAATACTTGTTTTGCTTGACTCGCCAATATATACGGGTCTTGACTTTGGGTTTTCAAAATTCGGTTTACATTTATACTTACGAAGCCATATTTATCCACTTTCACTCCTAGTTCCTCCGAGTGTGTATCAAACCACTTACACTTGAATAAGACAACTTGTTTGTGAGAAAAGTATTGTACTTCGATTATATCCGTTAAAACTCCGTAATATGACATAGTTTCAGACTCGTTGTACCCTTCAACAACCGCCCCACTATTTTGAGTGGTTAAACCTTCGTCGTTTTTTTCTGTACAGAATTTGTATCAGTTTACTTTACACCAAACATACATAGACGAGTACATACTTGGACATTCTCCTAAGATCTTGAGGTCTCTTGATATGTCGTTAATTTCTGCTAATTGAGCGACCTATATATATACATTCCCGAAATGTAGTCGTTAAAATAAATATAAAGTTATTAGATATGATTTATAATTTACTCACTCTATGCTTGAAATAGGTGATAAACGTTTCTCTAAGGGACTCGTTGTTATTTCAATACTTCATATAATCTCTGCAAATAGATCGAATATTAAATATCATACTCTTTAATGCTAATTAATAACAACAACATAAAATCTTACATGTAAAAAGGTTCTACTTCGGGGCAATTTTTCAAAATGTATGAATGAGCTATCACTCGATCGCTATAATCCAAGTTGTATATTTTTCCGTTAGATAGGTCTTCCAACGATGAAAATATTGAAATGCCCGAGATTTCAGTTTGTGCATTTGTTTGGTGTTCTTCCTCCATATACCTGACACATAAACTAATACTCTCATTTACAAGATAGCTCTCGCTTATAGAGGCTTCGGGGTGGTTATTATTCCGCAAATATCTTTTCAATGTACCCATGTAATGTTCAAACTATACATCCATCGATACTGGACAGGTCCCCCAAGCAAAGCCTCAAATGACAAGTGAATCGGGAGATGCATCATGATGTTAAAGATTGACGGTGGAAAAATCATTTCAAATTTGCAAAGTGTCAATGTAATATCCATGTACAATTGTTCGAGGTCCGCTTGAATCAACTCTTTGAAACACAACAACCGAGACAAATTTACTAACGCATCATACACATTATCTGGAAGTAATCCACGTGTTGCTAAAGGAATAAGATATTCCAACAAAATGTGACAATCATGACTCTTTAATCCCGAAATCTTTTTCTCTTCCAAATTTACACAACCGCCGATATTTGAGCAAAAACCATCAGGCAACTTGAGATCTTTCAAGAATTTATAAAGACATTTTTATTATCGGATGTCAAAGTGAAAGACACTTCTAGATAATGAACCATTCCTTCTTCATTTATAGGATGTAACCATGATTTTATTCCTAAGAGTTGTAAGTCTTTACGGGCTTTAGAACCATCCTTAGTCTTATTTTTCACATTCATTATTGTTCCCAATACGCTATCACAAATATTTTTCTCAATATGCATCACATCTAAATTATGTCTCAATAATAGTGATTTCCAATAAGGCAAACGGAAGAAAATGCTAAGTTTGTTCCAATTGTCTCTACGCGTTTCATGATATATCTTGGTTTTCTTACTCAAATCCGTAGTAAGAATTATGTCTTCTAGGTCTCGTGCTTGCTCGTAACTTTCTTGCCCCATTAATAATTTAGAGGGCTCTCTTTAATCTGTTCGACCATCAAACAACTCTTTATCCCTTCTGTATTTGTGCTTTGGTGGAAGGAAGCGTCTATGACCCATGTAACATTGTTTGGAACCATGAACCAATCGAAGAGATACCGTGTAGTTGTTACAACAGGGACAAGCGAATTTCCCTTTCGTACTACATCCTGATAAATTCGCGTAGGCGGGAAAGTCGTTAATGGTCCACAACAACGTCGCTCGCATGTTAAAGTATTGCGAGGTGTGTGCATCAAACGTTCTCACACCAGTTTGCCATAGTTCAGTCAACTTGTCGATCAATGGCTAGAGAAATATGTCAATTGCATCTCCCGAACTCTTTGGACCCGGAATTAACATAGATAAAATGAAATTGCTAGAATCCATGCAAGTAGTGGGTGACACATTATAAGGAACGAGAATAACCGGCCAAACACTGTATGACTTTTTCCCATTTGCAAATGGTTGAAACCCATCGCTTGATAAACCCAGTCTTACGTTTCGAGATTTCGACGCGAAATCTTTATAATTTTCATCAAACGTTTTCCAAGTTAAGGAATCAGCGACATGTCTCAACATATCACTATCAACTCTTCCTTCCTTATGCCATCTCATCATTAGAGCCGTTTTTGAGGACATGTATAGTCTATGCAGTCTTGGTATTAGAGGAAAATATCTCAACACTTTTTTTAGAATGAATTTCTCATTTTGCTCCTCTCGAACTGCCCCACTTGTTTGGTCGACTTTCCATCTTGAAAGACCGCAAACTCTGCAAGAATCTTCATTTTTGTCGTCCTTCCAAAATAGAATACATTTGTTCTTACATGCGTCTATCTTGTCTTATTTAAGCCCGATATCAGTAATGAATTTTTTACTTTCGTAGTAGGAGTTTGTCAATTGAGCGTCAATCGGTAATATGTAGTCTTTAAGCAGACGCAACAACATATCGAATGAAGAATTTGTCCATTGACAGACATTCTTTATGTGAAGTAGTTTAAGTAATGCTGATGATTTCGTTATTCGAGCACCTTCATACAATGGCCGTTTGGAATAATCAAGCATAGGGGTATTCATCCGTTCTGTTTTCGGGTTATTCGAGTTCCTCGGTTCGGGTTCTTCGAATTTTTATTTTTTTTAGCCAATTCGAAAACCGAACCGAATTCGAATTCGATTTTTCGGTTCGAATTCGAATTCAAACCGAATTCAAAAATTTTTTTATTCCCAAATTTTGAATTCGAATTATTATAATTAAAACCAAATTTAATACTTTTTCAATTAAATTATAAAAAATAATTAAAATTATATAACAACAAATTACATAAATTGTTATATCATACTTATCGTACTTAAAATACAATCCATAAATAAATAAAACATCAACTAGCCATAGATCATAACATCATCATTCTTTGGCCACCTAAATTTAGATGTTTCACTAAACATCAACCTCATTGGACTCCGATATCGATTGTTTCAATTCTGCAATAAATTGAAAAGAATTATATTATACAACTTCATCAACTTATAAAATATATTAGTAATTAAATAAGAGAGAATAAAAAAATTACCTTGTTCAAAATTTTCAAGCTCCTCCAGGTTTTCTTCTATATTTATTGGAGATTCACAAGAACGAATCCAATATTGTCTACATATCAATGCTTGTGCAATTATAGGAATTAAAGAACTCCTAAATGCATCAAGAATTCTTTCTCCGGTACTAAAGACCGACTCCGAAGAAACCGTAGAAACTGGAATAGCTAAAATATCACGAGCAAGTAATGACAATACAAGAAACGCTGGACTCTTTTTCTTCCACCAATCCAAAAGACTAAAGGATGAATTCTCAAGTATACATTTATCTTCTTCATCATCTTCGGTTAAATATCTATCCAACTCTGACTTAGTATCCCTAGTTACTCCACTTGATGTCTTTCTCCTTTTCAATTCAGCCAAACTTTTTTGTCTCATTTTTGTCATAGGATCAACATCATTACCAACCTCAAAAGAACTTGGAGGAATTAAAGCAGATTCAGAAACTAAAATGAAAGATGAAGATCCAAAAGTTCTGGAATGAATTCTCTTATAATCAATAAATAGTTCATATAAGGCACTCTTCACAATTTCAGTAATCTTCTTACCTTCCACTTCACCATACATATTGCAAAGAACAATTTTACAATAGTCAAATTTGTGCCTAGGATCAAATGCACAAGCAATGAAAACCAGCATGTTAAACTTCTCTACATTCCCCCAATATTTATCGAAGTATTTCTTCATCTTTACTGCCATATTTCTAAAGTCATCATCTTCATGTGACAAATATTCTTTCAATACTCCATAAATCTCAGAAATATCATCCAAGTATGTACTGGCAGTAATATATTTTGAACCAGAAACCTTTAAAGTGAAAAGATAAAAATTTCGAAAGAAAATAGAGAGACTCTTAACATGTTTCCAATCGTAACTAGTCGGAACCCCAGGACCATGTTTGATAAGATCATCTCTATAACAATCATCCTCCAAAAATAACCTCTCAAAAGCTTTCTCATACATCAACCCCACACTCAACATCAAATAAGTAGAATTCCATCTTGTTGGGACATCCAAACACAATGATTTGTTACAATCACATTTTTCTAAATCTGCAAATCTCGTAAATTTTTTAAATCTAGATGGTGATTGCCTCACATATTTAATTGATGCCCTAACTCTTTCAACAGAGTCATTAGCTTCTTTTAATCCATCTTGTACAATTAAATTTATGATATGGGAAATACATCTAACATGCAACCATTTGCCTTGTAAAATACAAAGCCCCCCCAACTAGCACATTTTCTTTTCAAATATTCAATTGCAACATCATTAGAGCTTGCATTATCGACTGTAACAGTAAACACATTACGTAAATCCCAATCAACCAGGAAATTCTGTAGCTATTCCAATATCTTGACCCTTATGACTTGATATAGGATGAAAATTTAACACATTTTTATGCAATTTCCAATCATTATCAATAAAATGTGCAGTGAGACACATGTAATTAATCTTTTGCAAAGATGTCCAAGTATCTGTCATCAAACTAACTCTAAGAGTTGTCTGTTTAAGTTTAGCCTTAATTAAGTTTAGCCTTTTCATCCATAAATAATTGATAACAATCCCTAGTCATAGTACTTCTAGATGGCACAACAAGTGAAGGCTGACAAGTTTTCATACATCGTCTAAAACCAGTATTTTCAACAAACTTAAATGGAAGTTCATCAATAATAATCATTTTAACTATAGACTTCCTAGAAGCTTGTTGATCAAACTTCCAAGACAATAAATTAACATTTTCTTCCCCAGTTTCTACATTTATTGAAGTATTTAATGTTAAATGTCTTTGGCTTGAAGTTTTATTCATAGGATTTAGTGGACAAGATTTCATATGGGATAACAAAGTAGAAGTCCCACATGATTTAGATGCACAATTGTACTCTTTGTTACAATAATTGCAGATGCACTTTTTTTTACCTTCACTATCAACAAATTCTAAAAAATGTTGCCAAACCACTAACCTTTTGTTATATTCTTTACGCTTTCCGGTAAGCAAAGTAGAGAAAATTTCTCTAGTAGATTCTTGACTTTCTCCTCCTAAACCTTCACTTTCGTTTTGTTCAGACATTTGATTTACCTAAATAATGAAAATATACAAATAGAAATATAAAATATACAACAACATAAGAATATTATCAAAATAACAATATAACTTATTTAGTAGATGAACAAAACAAAAACATATGTTAATTAGTATATTTGTAAAGTTGAAGGAATAATTTATAGAATTACCTTAGAAAGATTATTTTGATTTGGTAACTTCAACTTGTAGTGTTTGAAAGAGTAGGTCAAGCAAGGTGCATGAAAAAGGGAAAGAATGAAATAGATGAGAGATGGAGGTGGAGGCTGATGTATAGGGTTTATTTGATTAGGGAGGGAGGTGGGCGAATGCCGGAAAAAATAGAAGATTATTTGATTAAGTTAAAAGATTAAAAAGAGGATTAAATTTAGAGAACTTGCGACTAGTGGGCTGAAAAGAATAAAAAAGTTGATTAGGATAAGAGAATAAAAAGAGGAATTAGGTTTAGAATTAGGTTTAGAGAACTTACGGCGAAAAGAATAAAAGGAGGTTGATTTGATTAGGTGATTAGGTTAAAAGAATAAAAAGAGCGATTAGGTTTAGAGAAATGGCAACTAACGGATGAGAAAAATTAGGTTTAGAGAATAAAAATAGGAGATGATATTTATATATTATATAAATATATTATTTATTATAAATTATATAATATATAATAAAATAAAATAAAAAAATAAAATACAATAAAATAAAAAATAAAGAATAAATTTGGTTTTCGGTTTGGTTTTCGAATTAAAACCTGAACTCGAAAACCAATTCGAAAACCGTATTTGAATTCGAATTGCTTTGAAATTCGATTCGAAAATCGAAAATGAAATTCGAATTCGGTGAATTCGAATTCGGTCGGATATTCGGTTCAGACCAAATATTGAACACCCTAATCAAGCAATTTATAAAATCTCTGCGCATCTTCGACTGGATCATGGTTGTTCGGGACATCATTAAAGTATCGTTTATAAAATCGTGCATATAACATTCTTCATTGATCTCTTTATTAACTGTATTATTCATCTCCGTACTCGGATCGTTGAATTCCGACACGTCATCCTCCGACTGAACATCATCATCATCATCATCATTCAAGTCATCGACATCGTCGTCGACATTATCATTAACCACTTGAGTAGTACGTCTCATTTCTCCATGACAATACCAGTACTCATAATGAACATTTATTCCATAAATGATGAGGTGAGTCTTCACATTGTCTATTTCCATAAACGGCGCGTTCAAGCATTTCATTCAAGGAAATTTCACTATTTGTCGGGATGTACTCCTAACAGCAAACTCGAGGAATTTGTCAACACCTTCCTCGTAATCTGAATGATCTCGACGTAAGGTCATCCAACTTTTATCGGGTACTTTCATCTTTCTAATAAAATGGAAAAAAACCCGCATTATTATTAACTTAACTTTGTTAAATTAATTAGGCTTACATAATTATAACATAATTTCTACTTAATCTATCATTTATCCAACCAAAATTCAACATAATCTAACATTATCTAAGCAAAATTCAACATAATCTAACATTATCCAATCAAAATTCCACCTAAACAAACAATAATAAAACATAATCTAACATTATTTCATTCATACACAATTCATTCAAACATATAACAATTCTAACCTAAAATCAAATCTAATTCAAACCAAATCTAATCCAACATTATTTCATTCATACACATTTCAAAACAAATCTAAACTGAAAATCAAATCTAAATCAATAATAATCAATTCATTCAATACATGAATCTAATATTCATTCACAAACCTAAATCGAGCATAATATAACATAAGTCAAACCTAAACTAACATCAATCAAACATAAATCTAACAAAATATAACATAAATCAAACTTAAATCTAACATTAAATCTAACATAAATCAAACATTAAACTAACTTAACCATATAATAAACAACCAATAACTAACCTTGCAGGAAAAGAGCGACGAAGAAGAGTGGCGTCGTTTGTCAATGGCGTGGGAGGCGGCAACTGTAGGTAGATCGAATAATAATAAACCTATTAATCAAACAATAAAATATTAATCAAAAAACCAAATCCAACAAAATCAACATAAACACATTGTTAGATAAAATCAGACCGGTTCAAATAAACCTAACTTAAATAAACTTTCCATGCAGGAACAAGGAATCGGACCGGACAAACAAAAGAACCGGCTAAAGAAAACCAGTCGGTCAAGTGAGTAAACCGACCAAGAATACTTGGAACATGACCGCACAAAGAAGGGATCGGCCAAAGCTTAAAACCGGAATCATCAAACAGCCGATCAGTCACAAGGCAGAGAAATAACCGGAAGAAGTCCGGTTATATCACCCATACCGGAAGCCACCCGGTTAAGTCAAATGGCCGACCAGTACAAGAAGACAATTCGGGTATCTGTTGAGAATGATACCAAAGGAACAGACTGAACACTTCCATATCCATACAAGTCTGAGGAAAGTCTGCAGGCTGCAGAAGCAGTACTACCGGATCTTTCCACTTCGGGATAAGTTAGAAAGAAGATCTTCCAAGTACAGACAACTGTTCAACAGACAGTGCCTACATTGAGTAAAAGACAAACCTAGCAGGCCTGTCTTACATACCGGAAGAACAGACCGCCAGGTCTGAGACAGAATGCCAGGTCTGAGGTTGACCATCAGGTCTGAGGAAACGACCGCATGTCTGAATCTCTGAAACACTGAATCACTGCACCTCTGCTCAGCCAATCAGATTCAAGACAGTGAAATATGACCGTTGGCATATTTCACCTATAAAAGGGGCAGTTGAAGAAGAGTAAATGTGCGACACAGTGGGACAAGTGAGAAACTCTAAGAGCATTTATTCTACAAGTGATAAGACTGTGTTGTTCTAAGAAAGCCTAAGTGCTAAAGTTAAAGTGTGTTTTACAATTTCGGTGTAAATTGTAAGAGTGTTATCGAGCAGGAAATAAGTCTCGATCGGATTGTACTTGTATTCCTTAGTGAATATCCTTCTCGCGGCTTCGAGAGGAAGGGGTGACGTAGGAGTTTTATCTCCGAACATCCATAAAATCTGTCTTGTTATTTACTGTCTGCCGGTTTCACTATCTAATCGATCTGTACCGCTCTAACCTACCTAATCCCATCTAAGCCGAATTTCCAGATTACCGAAACCGACCCATCAAATCTCAAATCTCCATCATCTAAAACCGATTCTGCCTATCATATAAGTGTGCCGCTTCAACCTGAAAGCAAACCTCTTCCGCGCTTGAACCTAGTTCAAGGGTTTGTGATAGGTTGTGTAGTATTGAAACCCCAGTGTTAATCTCTAACCGGATTAACCACCACCCTTCGAGTGAGAACCGCTAACCGGTCCAACCCCCGGTCCTCCAGCGGCTACCTAGATCCTAACAATTGGTATCAGAGCAGTTAGTTTCAATACTCAAGCAAGCATGTTTCAGGATAGGCCTCCAATGCTAGAAGGTGATGACTTTGCCAACTGGAAGGCACGCATGCACCTGCACTTAATCACCTTGGATGATGAAATGGAGTCCATTCTGACCGAAGGACCGATATTTATTGATAAGGACAGAAAGGAATGGACGGCTGAAGATAGAAGGAGAAACAACCTGGACAACCATGCAAGAAACCGGATCTCCAACAGCGTGGACAGAAACACATACTGCAAGATCAGAGATTGCAAAACTGCGAAGGAGACATGGAACACGGTTATCCAGATCTTTGAAGGAAATGAAAGAACAAAAGAAAACAAGATAATGGTGGTCACACAGAAGTTTGAGAGCATCAAGATGAAACCGGGAGAAACTATGAAGGAATACAGTGACCGGTTCACTAGTGTGTTAGATGAGCTAGCAACACTTGGAAAGAGGTATGACAACAAAGAGGTCATTATGGAAGCTTTGAGATCTCTTCCAAGTGCTTGGGACATAAAAACAATGGTAATGAGGGAATCAAAGAGCCTACGTAAGATGAAACTATACGATGTATTCGAAGATCTTAAGGCATACGAGTTCGAAATGAGATCCAGGACTGAAGAAGAAGTCTCGGCCTCGACATCAACCAAAGCACTAATTACATCTACGGAACCGGTTGCACTTGTACCTGCACCTGCACCGGCCCCTGCACCTGTACCGATCAGAACCGCCGAGCAGTTCACCGAGGATGCCATGGCTATGCTCGCACAGAAGTTTGGGAGGTTCATGAAAAGAAGCCAACCGACAAACAACTACTATGGTGATAAATCCAATGTAAGATGTTATAACTGTAACTGTTTGGGACATTTTAAGTGGGAATGCAGGAAACCGAGGAGGGATACCCAGAAACCAGATTATCAAAATGATCGAAACAATTATCAACAAACCGGTGAAGGAAGTGAGGTACCGAAAGCACTGATAGCCGACGATGGAGGAAGTCTATGGGCTCACAGTAACAGTGATGATGAACTCACGTGTCTTATGGCAAATGAAGAACAGGTATCTGACTCTCCTTGTGAGGAATTTACTAAAGATGAATTATACAATGCATTGAATGACATGGTAGAAGAATATAGGAACCTACTAGCCATGCTACCTAAGCACCTCAACATTAGAACCGATCCCATAGTACCCACTCCGACAGAACCAGAGGCACTCATTATAACCGAACTGGAGGTCGTACAACCTGATGATACCCATACTTTAGAGACCGAGTTAGATCCTAAGACCGAACAATCCAGTGAACTGACTAGAGAATTAACCGAGGAAGAAAATGCCTGACTTCAATATAAGATGGCCGCATATAAGAGATCTAGTGATATAGTAAAGAAGATGTGTAGTCATTACAGACATCCTCGTTGCAAGTTTGGCCTAGGATACACAGAGAATAGCTCCAAAGACCGAAAACCCATAGAGAAAGTAAGGCTTACAAGAGGTAACCTCCCCCTTATAAAATTTCTTAAAAGCTCCTGGACCGCTGAAGAGGAGGAGACCGCATACTATAGGGAAGAAAAGCTAAAATACGACTACGTTGGTCCAACCGAATCTGAGAAATGGCTTGACCCTGTGAAAAGAAAAGCCGAAATCCTCAAACATATGAAAGCCTTTCCTGAACCGCGTAGGTCAAACCAAAGACCACCAAACCGAAGACCATCACCATTTAAGACCTTTGTAGAAAAACCGAGATACACAAGACCGAGTGCCAAAAGGACAGTTAAAACCCTAGCAAAGAAGACCGTCCGGTTTATCAAGGTTTGGATACCTAAGGGACTAATCGCATGTGGACCCAAGTAAATGTGGGTACCAAATAGTTGTAAATATGTACATTTTGCAGGATCCAAAGAAACGGCTAAGAAACTCTGAATGGTTCTTGGACAGCGGTTGCTCCAGGCACATGACCGGAAACAGCAATCTGTTAACCGATATCAGAACAGCAACCGGTGCTTTCATCACTTTTGGTGACAACTCAAAAGGTAAAACTGTGGGCAAGGGTAAGATTGTCCATGGTAACCTAACCATTGATAATGTACTTCTAGTTGAAAACCTACGTTTTAACCTGCTTAGCATTAGTCAGATGTGTGATGCTGGATATACTGTAGAATTTCTTAAACATGCATGCTTAGTTAAGAACTCTCAAGGCATTGTACTGCTAACCGGAAATAGGATAGGTAATATTTACAAGGTAGACTGGAAAACTAGAGTAGAATATCCTATATGCATGATAGCTAAGACCGACCAAACCTGGTTGTGGCATAAGAGACTAAACCATCTAAACATGAAAACTTTAAACTACATTCGTGGTAAAAAGCTAGTTGAGGGTATTCCTGATATAGTATTTAATCAAGATAAGGTTTACTCAGCATGTCAAATGGGTAAACAGACTAGGTCAACCTTTAAGAGTAAAGGAAATATCCAATCTAGCCGATGCTTAGACCTTCTTCACATGGATTTATTTGGACCAATTCAGGTTGTTAGCCTAGGAGGTATGCTCTACACCATGGTAGTTATTGATGATTACTCTAGATTTACATGGGTAATATTTCTACCATCTAAACGTGAAACCGTATCAAACCTGATCACACTTCTTAAGCGCCTGCAAAATGAAAAATCAACTCGCATTAATAGCATTCGAAGTGATCGAGGTACCGAATTTACCAATAGTACATTAACCGCATATCTTGATGAATCCGGCATTAGACACGAGTTGTCTAGTGCTAGGACTCCTCAACAAAATGGCCTGGCCGAGAGAAGAAACCGGACTCTCAAGGAAGCCGCACGGTCCATGATAGCCGATTCCGGCATTGCTTAGAAATTTTGGGCTGAGGCTATCAACACTGCATGTTATACACAAAACCGGTCTTTAATAAACAAATTTCACAACAAAACACCGTATGAGGTTTATTTTAACAGGGTTCCCAAACTTAAGTACCTCAGGATTTTCGGTTGTAAGTGTTATATACATATAAATGGTAAGACCCAACTCACTGCTTTTGATGCAAAAACCGATACCGGGATCATGCTAGGATACTCAGCAGTAAGTAAAGCATATAGAGTATATAATAATAGAACTGCAACCATGGAGGAAACAATTCACGTTGTTTTCGATGAATCGGTTGAAAGCAATACTGCATCATGCTTTGATCTACACAACAGATTGGAAAATCACAATATTCATTCTGATAGTGAAGATGAGACTCCAGTTTTCAGGCGGTTTGTCCATGACCAAATGGGTAACATTGAAACCCAGCCGGATCAAGCTGTTTCACAACAAGAAGCTGACACTTCGGTCCAATCCGAGGAAGTCGGTCGGTCTGACAATCATGTTCAGCCTACCGACATGTCTAGCCTTGATCAAATAAACGGTAATTTGGTAAACATCCCTGAACTGAACCTCAGAAGAAACAGTAAACATCCTCCTGAGCAAATTATAGGTGACCCTTCAGAACCTGTTCGAACTAGGGGTCAACTTCTGGAAGGATACTTTAATTCCGCTTTTATATCCCAGATTGAACCGAAAAGAATAGATGAAGCATTGTCAGATCCAGATTGGAACTTGGGAATGCAAGAAGAGTTAAACCAGTTCGAGAGTAGTAAAGTCTGGTACCTAGTCCCAAGACCGAAGGATCAATCGGTCATAGGAACAAGATGGGTATTTAGAAACAAACTCAATGAAGACGGTTTGGTCACGAGGAACAAAGCCAGATTAGTGGCTCAAGGTTACAACAGGAAGAAGGCATTGATTTTGAAGAATCATTTGCTCCTGTAGCCAGGATTGAAGCCATTAGGATTTTTCTAGCCTTTGATGCTTTCAAAAACTTTAAAGTGTTTCAAATGGATGTTAAAAGTGCATTCTTAAACGGTGACCTTCGTGAAGAGGTGTATGTTGAACAACCACCCGGTTTCAAGAGTGTTGCATTCCCAAACCATGTATACCGGCTAAATAATGCTTTATACGGTCTAAAACAAGCACCTAGAGCCTGGTATGATACACTAACCACATTTTTATTACAACATGATTTCACCATCGGTTCGGTGGATAAAACATTGTTTAAATTTGAAAAGAAGAAACATATCCTACTTGTTCAAATCTATGTAGATGATATCATTTTCGGTTCCACCGATCCTAAGCTATGTGATAAATTCTCAAAAATGATGACTGACAAGTTTGAAATGAGTATGATGGGAGAATTAAGTTTCTTCCTAGGTCTTCAGGTTAAGCAACTCAGAGAAGGAACATTCATAAGCCAACCTAAGTTCACCAAGGAGCTACTAAAGAAGTTCGGGATGGACACTTGCTCCTCGGCGGCTACTCCAATGAACTCATCGATTAAACTAGACAGGGATGATGAGGGCCAATCGGTAGACCAGATTGCATACCGGGGGATGATCGGCTCTCTCCTATACTTGACAGAAAGCAGACCGGACATTCTGTTTGCGGTCGGTGTGTGTGGAAGATTCCAAGCAAATCCAAAACAATCCCACTACACAGCCGCAAAGAGGATACTGAAGTATATAAAGGGCACACCTGATGTCAGTCTGTGGTATCCAAAGGACTCGTCTTTTAATCTAACAAGTTACTCAGATGCAGACTATGCAGGGTGTAAGATTGACAGGAAAAGCACAAGCGGTACATGCCAATTCCTAGGTGACCGACTGGTGTCATGGCACAGCAAGAAACAGACATCGGTGGCTACATCAACCGCGGAGGCTGAATACTTGGCGGCCGGAAGTTGCTGCTCACAACTCCTCTGGATCCAACAACAGCTGAAGGACTTCGGTGTCATAGCCGAAGAGTCCCCGATCTTCTGTGACAATACAAGTGCCATTGCAATCACCTACAACCCGGTTCTCCACTCCAGAACCAAGCATATCGACATAAGGCATCACTTCATCCGGGAACATGTCACGCTGAAGCATATCCGGCTGGAATACGTACCGACTGATCAACAAGTAGCCGATATCTTCACGAAGCCCCTACAGGAAGCTAAGTTCTCTCAATTTAGACTTACTCTCGGTTTAACCGATATTAGTCAGATCCTTCCTAAGGATGCTTAAAAGGAAACCGGTTCGGACAGATAAAACAGGTAGTTCCTCCTAACCTGTTGAACTTCAAATTCTCAAGGTACCTATGGAAGAACCGCCCAGTTTATCAGATAGAGTAAACCGACCGGTTACTTGGTGCATGCACCAAATAACCGCATCGGGATGAACAACTGATAACTGACCGGTTCGGAAGTAGGTTACTCTAGATTATTTGAATTTCAAACAGAAGAGGAATAACTATCAGGGTTTAAAGATATCTGTTCTGAAACATTACCCTTTCAAAGTAAACTGGTCGCGCCTAAAAAGACGTGAAGATCTGATGATATCTTTCACAGTCCAGGCCTATGACCAACATCCTAGACTGCAAACCTGCCTATTTCATGCAAAACTTCTTATCCTCCAGTTAATAGATATCATCTCATTTAATACCTGGACAATAGGATAGCCCCCCAACCAATATTTAAGTGAAGCAAACACTTACCGAAATCCTCACAAGTCAAAAACTCTCTCTCTCACTAAGACAAAATGTCTCAGTTTCCCAACATACTTCAGGTTGATTTTCAGTCGTGCTCCAGCACCGAGCACTACGATATTTATAAAATGATAAAATCTTTGGAAGATACTGGCCTCCAGTACTTTCTTGACGACAAACACACCGTTTATCCTGAGTCCATCATGGAGTGTTTTTCTACAATGCCAGGGTATTCAGGGGTACACCCCATTTCGATACCCATATTCAATCCAAAGTAGGGGGTATCATCTTCGACTTCACCGAGAAGGATTTTGCTCGGTGCTTTAGTCTGCCAAAACAAGGGCTGACAGACCTTAACCCACCGGCCAACATAAAGGCTGAGGTCTCACTCACTCTTGCCCGGTCTGATGAGCCGGTTGACGATCACGACACTAAGTCACACCTAAGGGCTGAATATCAGCTCCTCAACGATGTGATAGGTAGGAGCATCTTCGGAAGGGATGTCACCAATACCTACTGTACCGCAACCTTCAATATGATAGCGGCTATTGTCACCGGTACACCGGTGAACTGGTCCAGGTGCTATTTGACGTCCTCATTTGGATGGTCGGCATCCGGTCAGTCGGCCTCATCCCCCAATTAAGCTGCCTCCTTGTGGAGCTAGGTGTTCCGACCTGTCCTGAAGAGGGTCTGAACCATGCCCAGGTACTCACCAAAGAGATAACCGACTCATTTTATGATCGGTTTGAGAGGGCCTGGAGGAGGAGGAACCGCCGTAACAATCCTATCGGTGTCGTCAACTCCCAAGCACATTGAGTCACTCCTTCCTGCCCCCGGTCGTTTTGCTTCATGCACCGGGTGCATTTTTATCCAACATCATCATGATCACTTCGGCTTCTATCATGTTTTCATTCGGCGTTATCTTTGTTCCCTATTCGGCTCTATATGTGCCTTTCGGTATTATCTATGTTATTTTCGGTCTCTTTTGAATAACCGCGTTTGTGTTAATGCAATTAATGAAAGAGAAATCCTTAATTAATGAGATAACCCCCAACCACCTGAACATTTAATATCCAACTAACTTGGTTACTTCTCAACTAATACCTACCTCGGGCTCCGCAATCTTCCTCTTCCCCATGCACTTTGGAAACATAAAGATTCTTTTGTCTAATAAAACAAAACTCACAATCAATGGTTATGTTTTCCCTCCAAAACCGATCCTATATAAGGAGCCATCTTCTAATCAATTTACCACATCCTAAAACATAAAACACTTCTGAAATCCTTTGAATTCCATCTCTCTCAATACCGTAATCATGCCGAGCCGAACTTTGGGAAACTTTTTTAGTATCGATTTCGATTCATGTATGGAGGAATGAGACGGGCTGCACGCAAAGAAACTCATGTTCGAATCTCTCATTCTTACCGGCCTTCGGCCGTTCCTCGAAGAATCCGGTCCGATTCTGACTGAGGACGTTAAAGCGTTCTTCAGAAGCGCCTGTATTAGGGGCAATTACATTGTCTCTACGGTGAGGGACCACACTTTCTGGCTCGATGAAGCCGAATTCGCCACTCTATTCAACCTGCCCACAGAAGGGTTCTCTGACTTTCCACCTCTGGAGGGGCTTGACGAATTCTATTACTCACTCCTCTTTTCTGGAACCATGGAACCGGTGGAAGACCATGGGCCCAAAAACCTCTTGGGGAGACATGCTCAACTTCTTCTTGAGATCGTCACTCGGTTCATTCTTTGTCAGTCCCCTAATCAGCGGTACTCAAAGAATACCTACAATATGATGACCAACATCTTTAGCAACAAGGCCATAAATTGGTCCACGGTCATCTTCCAACGTCTGAAATCCATGGTAATAACCAAGAAAGGTCTTGGTTTTGCACCTCACATCAGCAAACTAATCCTATCATACCGGCCAGAGTTCGGACCGGGCACACCGGCCGCCCCTTCAAACATCCTTAACAAGGATTCGGTGGAGGAAAGGATTTCCAGAATGTTTCTTCCATAGACTTTACTTTTCCATTGTTTATGTATGCTTATCTCAATACCGATTTATCTGTCGGTCTTCTTTCTGCAATGTTTCTTAAATACAATCTCATTTCAGTTTAAATGACCGAGTTCTCTTAACATCTAAAATATCTAAGTAATCGATTAACATTATCAAAACAACCGCGTTCCTATCCGGTTTCAAAACCGCCTAAACTCAAAAGATTGGAAAAACTATGCTCACTCTACATAACCGGTTAAACTTAGAAACTGCACCATCAATCGGTCTCAAAAAGAAGAGTGCGTCATCAATGGCGTAAGCAAAAGTTTTGGAGGGAGATTTCCCGCCCAAAACTCCCGCCCCCCTAGTTTACCGCCCATGGTTTGGCGCCTATTCTCTCCCGCCCATGGTTTGCCGCTCCTTTCAACTTGGAGGGAAAACTCCCGCCCAATGTTGATGGGACGGTTGGGCTTCCAAACCGCATCTATAAAAGGGACTCTCGGTCATTTTATTTCATTCTCACGCGAATCTGCTTTCTCTCTCTAAGCTCTCTAACTCTCTAAAGCGGTTATTTCTCAAACTCTCTCAAACTCTCTAAGATGGGGCGCGATTCGGCTTTGTTTAGGCACCTAACTCAGGTGGATTTCGAGGAAATCCGACTAAAAGGTACGTCTGAGGCAAAGGAGGTTATTGACCGGGTAGTCAAAACCGGTCTGGAATTTTTTCTTGGCGGTCCTCATGTTCTCTACAAAGATGCGGTCGAGGAATTTTTCAAGACCGCAACTATCTCCGATGACAAAATCACCGCAACTGTATGCGGTACTGAAATAGAGCTCACCGAGGCATCGGTGGCAGAAAGCCTGCGCCTTCCAACAACCGGCCAGGATGCAACGGCGGACATCGAGATTAAGACTTTTGAAGCGGCATGCTAGATACTCTCGGCAACTAAGAAGCCGATAAAAGTATCCGGCAGCAAATCAATGTTGAAACCGGAGTATATCCCAATCTGTGACATTTTCGCAAGGGCGATTCTAGCACGGGGAGGAAACTATAACAGCTTAACAAAGGACAAAATCAGGATGCTGGTCAGCATGATAGAGGGAACAAAGGTCAACTGGGCAAAAGCGGTGTTCAACAACTTAATGGATATGGTGAAACCGGACTCAAACCGGTCGTGGGGATACGCCGTTCCTCTCGGTAAGATCTTCCTTCACCACAATCTCAACATCGGTCCCGGCGTCATCGTCGCAAATAGAAGCCTCATCAGATCGAAACAATTCTTAAAAAGGAAGCAGCCGGCCCCCGGTTCCCGAAAGAAGAAAGCTGACAAGAAAACGGTCCCGGCAAAAGAAAAGGCCGAAAGCAAAGGAAAAGAGAAAGTCACTTTCTCGGAACCGCCGCAGCAAACTGAGGATGAAGAGTCGGCTTCCAATTCTGAAAGAACCGATACAGAAAGGACCGATGATGAAAGATCGGCCAATGAAGAAGAGCATTCGGGCCAGAGCCCCAATAATGCCGGACCCGACGCCAACCCTGAGACCACCGAGGGTAGTGAAGAGGGTGGTGAAGATGCCGGTGATGAAGGCGGCGACAAAGATAATGAGGAGACCGAAGAAGCAGAGGCCGATAGGATATCTCTGAAACTCCTTCAGGGCGCCAAAAGGCGAGCCGAGTCAATTGAGGAGTTATACCTGAAATGGCACGAGCACCGGTTCGGCAAGCCGTATAGCCAAATCCTACCGGGCTACACAGACGTGGAATGCCTCCAAAGACTGAAGGAAGTGGAGGACTTAATCATGGATCTCACAAACTCCAATACAATTGAAGAGGTATTACACCGAACCTACCTCTTAAAACCACAGGTACAACTACGGAAGCTAACCACACGCATCCGGAAGATTACGGAGGAGTTCGAAGAGGTGGGACCTGAAGACACCTTAACACCGCGAGTGTTAGAAAGGCTTGAAAAAGCCAAAGGAGACCTCATTCAAGAAATTGACCGGCTGGAGGCAATATACAGTCAAAGGGAAATTCCGGTCTATACAGCTCCCCGGATTGAAACGAGTCCGGATCACTGTCCAACACCTCCAAGGGAGAATGCGGCATCAAAAGAATCCGATGAAAGGGCGGATCCTCTTCTCACCGGGCAATCTCCTCCTACACAACCGGAAGTCTCCGAATCAGACTTCACAAAGGAATGGGTTGAGGGCCGTCTTCAAAGGTTTGAAGCTTCAACAACAGAACGGATTGATAGCCGTATTCAAGAGTTTGAAGACTCCGCGGTTCAGCCATTCAAGGACAGATTCCAAAGAATCGTTTGCTCGGCACTCAAGTTCGCCGACACCACAAGGTATCTCTTGAACAATACTCGAGACCGGCTCTCAGAAATCGACGAAGATCAACAGGAAGAGGCGGCTCTGCGCAGTAAATATTTTAAGCGAACCGTAATTTTGGAGGATACGACCTCCGAGTTAAAGGAAGACTTTGGGCGGCTTGAAAGAGAGACCGATCAACGATTGGCGGAGGTTGCTCAAGACCTGGTCGGCACAACACTCGGACGGGTATCCGAACTTGAAAAGAAGAACGCCGGTCTCGAGGACGAGCTCAAGGCGCTTTCCGCTCAAGTTACCGAACTACTCCAAGCTAAGATAAATGCGGACGCCGCGGCTATAGAAGCTAATGCTCAAGCGGCTAAGAAGGTCCAGGATGAGCTGGACGCCGAAGCAAGTAAAGAGAAGGAAGCACCGCGATCATCCCAACTCACCGAAGAAGAAGAGGAAGTCGAGCGGATTCGAAAGGCAGAGGCCAAGTTTCCAGGACTTACAAAGAAAGCAGTCGCTCAGGCTGAGAAGGATGCTGCACGGTTGGAAAGAGAAAGACGGAGGCTGGAAAGTTTCACAGAAGACAACAAGAAGAAAAAGGCGGCCTCCTCCGTTTCAGCGCCGAAAAAGCGAAAGAGGGAACCCTCGAAGAAAGTTCAAATAGCCGACCTGCTCAATGAGGTCACTGAAACTGTCATTTCGAGTATACCGCAGCAGGCTGCTCAAGTCGAAGAGGAGGTTGAAGAACAACTGCAGCCCCGGTCTACAAGACAACGAGTTTCCGAACCGGCCAGTCGACCGCAACCGGAGAAGAAAAGGCGGAACATATATGACTTCTCGGACTCGGAATAGGGGCTCTCTTTCATTTACTTGTCTTAGTATCTTTATATATTATGTTATTTTCGGTTATCTATCTTATATATATAAAGCTATTTTTGAAACCGGCCATCTTTTGCATCTCTACTTAGTTTTGATAATTTTAAATAAAATAATCAAAAAGGGAGAAATTGATAAGATAAAAGATAAGACTTTTCCAAAATTTTTCTCAAAATTTTTCTCAAAATTTTTTTCGAAAAATTCTCATAAGTCAGTTTCAAAAATCCGGACAAACAAAACAACCGGCCTACGGTTGCAAACTTACATGATTTTGATAATTTTAAATAAAATAATCAAAAAGGGAGAAATTGTTAGATAAAATCAGACCGGTTCAAATAAACCTAACTTAAATAAACTTTCCATGCAGGAACAAGGAACCGGACCGGACAAACAAAAGAACCGGCTAAAGAAAACCAGCCGGTCAAGTGAGTAAACCGACCAAGAATACTTGGAACATGACCGCACAAAGAAGGGATCGGCCAAAGCTTAAAACCGGAATCATCAAACAGCCGATCAGTCACAAGGCAGAGAAATAACCGGAAGAAGTCCGGTTATATCACCCATACCGGAAGCCACCCGGTTAAGTCAAATGGCCGACCAGTACAAGAAGACAATTCAGGTATCTGTTGAGAATGATACCAAAGGAACAGACTGAACACTTCTATATCCATACAAGTCTGAGGAAAGTCTGCAGGCTGCAGAAGACAGTACTACCGGATCTTTCCACTTCGGGATAAGTCAGAAAGAAGATCTTCCAAGTACAGACAACTGTTCAACAGACAGTGCCTACATTGAGTAAAAGACAAACCTAGCAGGCCTGTCTTACATACCAGAAGAACAGACCGCCAGGTCTGAGACAGAATGCCAGGTCTGAGGTTGACCATCAGGTCTGAGGAAACGACCGCAGGTCTGAATCTCTGAAACACTGAATCACTGCACCTCTGCTCAGCCAATCAGATTCAAGGCAGTGAAATATGACCGTTGGCATATTTCACCTATAAAAGGGGCAGTTGAAGAAGAGTAAATGTGCGACACAGTGGGACAAGTGAGAAACTCTAAGAGCATTTATTCTACAAGTGATAAGACTGTGTTGTTCTAAGAAAGCCTAAGTGCTAAAGTTAAAGTGTGTTTTACAATTTCGGTGTAAATTGTAAGAGTGTTATCGAGCAGGAAATAAGTCTCGATCGGATTGTACTTGTATTCCTTAGTGAATATCCTTCTCGCGGCTTCGAGAGGAAGGGGTGACGTACGAGTTTTATCTCCGAACATCCATAAAATCTGTCTTGTTATTTACTGTCTGCCGGTTTCACTATCTAACCGATCTGTACCGCTCCAACCTACCTAATCCCATCTAAGCCGAATTTCCAGATTACCGAAACCGACCCATCAAATCTCAAATCTCCATCATCTAAAACCGATTCTGCCTATCATATAAGTGTGTCGCTTCAACCTGAAAGCAAACATCTTCCGCGCTTGAACCTAGTTCAAGGGTTTGTGACATGTTGTGTAGTATTGAAACCCCGGTGTTAATCTATAACCGGATTAACCACCACCCTTCGAGTGAGAACCGTTAACCGGTCCAACCCCCGGTCCTCCAGCGGCTACCTAGATCCTAACACACATATACCTATTAATCAAACAATAATAACTCAAAAAATCAAATCCAACAAAATCAACATAAACATATACCAAATCAATCCAATAATATAATCAATCCAAAACCAAATCAAAAAACTTAATCCAACAAAATAAAACACTAATATAAACCAACATAATCCTAAACATAATCTAACCTAATCTAACAATAATATAAACCTAATCTAACAATAATCCAACTTAATTATTCCAAAACCAAATCCAAAAACCAAAACCAAAAACCAATTCCAAAAACCAAATCCAAAACCAAATCTAAAACCAATTCCAAAAACATAATCCAATAACCTAATCCTAAACATAATCTAACATAATCTAACAATAATATACACATAATCTAACAATAATCCAACATAATTAATTCAAAACCAAATTCAAAACCAAATTCCAAAAACCTAATTCAATAACCTAATCCTAAACATAATCTAACTTAATCTAACATTTAATCAAACAATAATCTAACAATAATATTGAAAAAAAATCTAACCTTCAATGGGCAGGGCGGCGGCGACTAGCGGTAGGTCGAAAGTTATTTCGGTTTTGATGGTTATTTCCGAAAGTTATAACATTAACTTTCGGAATTACCACTTCACAAATTGTTAAATTAATTGGTTTTTCACCTTCTAATGACTTTGAACAACATTAATTTAACACATTTGATAACCTTAAAACATTACACAATCCATATGATCAAACTATATACACATTCATATGATAATCAAACACAAACATACATATACACTTCTTTATATAATCAAACACAATCATAACTTGTTAACATTAAACACAATCTTAATTTTTTAAAAACAACACACACTTGATTAGATTAGTTAGGAGTCTAGATTAGTAGGTGGAAAATCAATTATTTTAACAAATTATGAAGGGGTAAAACCGAAAGTTATATAATTAACTTTCGGTTTTGATAGTTATTTCCGAAAGTTACAGATAAAACTCTCGGTCCTGACCTTAAACAGCATGTTTTGGGGAAGGGTCAAAATCGAAAGTTTTCAAATAAACTTTTGCAAATACCCTTCCCAACACATAGAAAAATTTTCAATTTTTTTGGGGAAGGGTCAAAAGAGAAAGTTTTAGATAAAACTTTCACAAATACCCCTTCCCAACACTTAGAAAATTTCAATTTTTTTGGGAAGGGTCAAAAACGAAAGTTTTCAATAAAACTTTCCCAAATACCCCTTCCCAACACTTAGTTTCCAATAAGTTATTATGAAGTTGCAGTATATAACACAAATATGGTCAAAAATTTTATTGTTGAATAAAATGCTACAACTTTACAACTTATAATCATTTAAATGATAAGTTGATGTATATGATGTAAATATTTTGTGACTCAATTACAAAATTACTTGCATTATGCAAATATATCCATTACAAATCAAGTTGAATTATTAATTGCAAATATTTTATAAATTGTATTTATAAGAATTAAAAAATATTCAGATGCAAATATATTGTGCCTGAAAAACATAAAATTGATAAATAGGATGCGGTGTGTGAGAATTAAATAAAGATTGTATTTATTGCAAATCTAAGTTGCAATGTTTAAAAACATTTTGAAACATTTCTAAGAAAATATGGGTCGCAATAAAACATGCTATTAATTAGTTGAAAAATATCATGTAAAATAAATTACAAATAAGATGGTAGATTTTGCAGTTTAATAAATGCGTCCGATTTTGCATGGTTGTAATTTTGGTTGCAAAAGTGTATCTAGTTGCTGATTGAGTGGGAAAGTGATATTTTTAGTGCAATTTTAGTTACAAATGACAATGTCGAAAATAAATATTTTTTTGTAGTGAAGGTTTTAGATACCTTTTCGAGTTATAAAGTTTGAGATACCTATTCAAGTTATAGGGTTTTAATACATATTCATGCAATAGGGTTTGTGATACTTTTACGAGCGATAGAGTTTGAGATACCTATTCGAGCAATAGAGTTTTGATACTTATTCGTACGATAGGGTTTTGATACCTATTCGGACTATATGGTTTTGATACCTATTCGGACAATAGGTTTTTGTTTTTTAGATATTTTGGTCACATTGATATTGCGAGAGGGGATACCTATCAAGGGATAGGGTTTTAGCGAAATCGTATATAAACGATATCTCAATCTATTGATAAATAGGTTTTTCATACAGAATCGTATACGAAGGATGGGCACATCTATCAACAGATTGAGTTTCTAATGGAATCATATATAAATAATGTCTCAATCTATCGACAAATAGGGTTTTCATACTGAATCGTATACGAACGATAAGTGCACCTATAAATAGATAAGGTTTCTAACGGAATCATATATACAAATGATGTCTCGACCTATCGACATATAGGGTTTCAGATGGAATTGTGTACGGATGATTAACGCACCTATCAATAGATAGAGTTTCTAATCAAACTATATACAAACAATGTCTCGACCTATATATAAATATGGTTTTCATAGATTATGTACGTATGATATCAAGTCATTGTCAACATACAAGATTGTTAACAAATCATCTTTCAAACGATCTCTATACTTGTTAACAAACAAGACTTGCAATGGAATCATATACAAACGATTTCTCATACCTATCAACAAATAGAGTTTCTAATGGAATCATATACAAATAATATCTCAACCTATTGACAAAAAGGGTTATTAATCATTCACAGAATTTATTCGAATCGTTTATCATAAGCTGTTAGTAATAGTCAGACCCTAGTCTCTATTGCTAGCACTGATCCTATCAAGTGGTATCATAGCCATCTCCTCCAAGATTCCTATCTTTTTGAAAGAAAACTACATCGTGTGGAAGAAGAGAGTTCATTCTAATCTTTCTTTCATAAATGATGACATGTGGAGTGTCGTCACAAAAGGTCCTATCAAGATAGAGAAAGACAAATCTGAGTGGACAAATGAAGACAAGAGGAAGAACAGGCTCGAAAACTTGGCCATCAATATCTTATACAGATCTCTTGATGACAACATTTTTAACTACATCATATCCTGTGAGTCTGCCAAAGAAGTTTGGGAAAGACTAACTCAACTATGTGAACGCAACAAGAAAACCAAAGAAAACGAGATTACGGTTACCCAACAGTTCGACAACTTTAAGATACGTCATGGAGAGACGATGTTTGGATTTGATGCAAGATTCAGCAAAATCGTCACCACTCTCTTTATTCTGGGCAAGACCTACGCAACAGATAGATTGCTATAAAGGTCGTGCGAGCTTTGCCCAGGGAGTGGGACATCAAGACTATGGCGATGAGGAGTCCAAAGGCCTCAATAAGATGAAGCTCTTTGACTTACTTCCCGATCTGAAGGCCTGTGAGTTCGAGTTGAACTCTAGGAATGAAGAGGAGCACACCACATCCACCATCATAACCAAGGCTTTGGTGACTGTTGAGGAGCCACTAGTTGCCACTGAAGTAAAGACGGCTGCCCAATAGCTCAGTAGAGACGCGATGGCTCTCTTCGTGAAGAAATTCGGCAAATTCATGAAGAAGAGCAATTCTAAATCAAACTCTTCAAATAATAACAATGATGATAAGACAAACTCTAAGGCTAACGTGAATTGTTTTAACTGTGGAAAACTAGATCATTACAAATTGGAGTGTATGAAGCCAAAACGTGATGAGAAAAAGAAAGACAATGAGAAAGAGCTTAAGGCTCTCATGGCGGCTGACAGCAAGGCTAAGTGGATCCAAAGAAACTCATATGACTCATCATCCAGTGATAGTGATGATGAAGAGGTTGCTTGCTTCATAACAAGAGAAGAGGAAAACTCTGAGGTATTTGATTTCTCGTCAGAAGAGTTTTCACGAGATGACTTAGTTACTGCACTCAATGACATGGTCATGGAGTACATAAAGATATTTGACTCTTAAAATAAAATAAGGTCAAAATCTGAAATCGATAAACCTATTTTATCTCAAACTACTGATTCAAAAGTTTTTTATATCAACATGGTCGAGATCTTATATGAAAATGAGAAACTTAAAGAAAATGTTCAAACAATGTTTTCTGAAAATCAATTTTTAACTTATATTGTCAGTTCTTGGATAAGGTCTAGAGAAACTGTTAAATATTAGATTAGTCTGTTAAGGTCTTCCGGATGCAAATCCGGTTTAGGATATGACAAAGCTATCCCAAATAAGTCTAGTTAAAAGTTAAACTCAGCAACAGACAAGTTTAAGCCAATAAGCTTTGTCAAAGGGAGTTTTACTGATAATAGAACTGATCCAAGCTGTGAGGATTTAACCTTAAAGGATGAGATTATTTATGTTCTGCCAACTATAAGTTGATTGAAACCTAGAAAGGAAGCAGCCAACAAGCCTGACATATAAAAACCTGACAAGAAGTCAATTAGTGTTAAACATAAACTATCGTCTAAAGTTAAGGGATCAGCTGCTAGAAGGAAGATGTCTGCTAAGCCTAAATCGTATGCACTAATCACAACACAAAATGGGATATCCATCAGAATAACTCAAATATGGATTCATAAGGGACTGATTGACCGAGCACCCAAGTGAATGTGGGTACCAAAAGCTGTAAATATATTTTTGTGTAGGTGATATAGGAGAGCTTCTTGGAGAAAACTTGGATCACACTCTTTTGAGAACATGCTCCAGCAGATCAATAAGTAGCACATTTTCCACTCCCATGGACTAAGTTTTCTTCCTTAAAATTATTTTTGGGTCTTGAGGACCTCAAAAAATTTATTTATTTATTTTAAATATGCATAAATTGAGGGGGAAATTTAATGTTTAAAATGTTCAAACAGTTGCACGCAGATGAAAGCTTTAATTGGTCTAATAGACGAGGTCGTCTAAAAGAAGCAAGTACTTAGACGTATATTTGCTTATGCAGTCTATGCTTATGAGTTGGATAATTGTCTTGGTTTAAAACCTACGCAGGTTAGACGTCTGAAAACACACGTATAACATGTGTTGTTTAAGCGTAATTAAATATCTAGACGTCTGTAAGACAAGCATAATTAGATGCCTGCGTCTAATAAACGCCTACGTCTAATATGCGCCTATCCAACCTAGACTCTAGAATGTAGATAGAAAGTTAGACGTCTAACTACGTGTGTAGTTAGATGTTTCATCTTCGGATTAATTGAGGACAACTGTTAATATGCGTTGTCATCTAATCTTTCCCTCCCAAACATTAAAATAGTTATTTTCTAAACTCGAATAACTTGAAGACATGTGTCTTTCAATGTTAAAGAAAATAACTAATATACCCTTAAATATTAAGATATTTTTTGTAAAAACTCAGTTAACGATGACTACTTTTGGGAAAAGGAGTCTAAAATTAATTGATGAGTTTCTTTTTAAAAAAGTGACGGTTAAACATGTGACTGTTTGAATTATATTTAAAGACATTTTGCATGTGTTCTAGGTTCTTACGCTTCCTATTTTCTTAGAGCCCTAGATTTTTCTCTTTCTTCTCTCTAAGAAACTTTGCTTATTTCGACATTAATCCGTTTCCTACTCTCAAAATGGCTGACAAGAAAGTTATCTCACTTACTCACAACACCCTGTAGGTGGATTTTGATTCTGTCTACTCTTTCGATCAACAGGATGTCGTGGAAATGTTCCGTTCTCTCGATTACTCCAGCCTCATGAAATATCTTAGTGGTCCTTATGTCTTCTACGAAAAAGAGGTCCATGAGTTATTCAAGACGATGAATTTGGTTGGAGATACGATAACGAAGATGGTGAACGGAAAGTCTATCTCCTTCAATGAATCGGTGTATACTGAGTTCTTTGAACTTCCATCAGAGGGTCACACCTTTGACACTACGCTTCTAGCCAAAACTATTTCAGAAATGCATATCGTCTTCTCAAACGATGGCAATTCGATCAAACTAAATGGGAAGAAGAAGGTCCTAAAGCCCAACATTATTCTTCTAAACGACATTGTGGCAAAGACACTTCAGGGCAGAATAGGTTCGTTCGACCTGTATAGCCAAGACTGATTTGACTACATGACGACAATATCAAAAGGTGTGTTGATCAACTAGGCATCAACCTTATTTTCAAATCTCTTCCAGTTGGTTTATTCAAGTAACAATCAGAGTGCGGGTTTCTCAGTCAAACTAGGATGGTTCATGGAGCATCTAGGTGTTCCTATGGGCGGGGGTGAGGCTATTAACCCCAATCGCATTTTCACTAACTTCTCCGTGAAAAGCACCATAACAAGATTGAATCTCTCAAAGGAAATGAATCCTGATTCATCTAGCCAACAAACGAGTGGTCAGTCGGTCACTCAGTCTAAATGCCAAGCTACATCCAACCAATCTACTAGCTCTAAAAGAGCTAAATCTTCAGTCATGGAGTCTACGACTAGCTCTAATAGCCAAAAGAAATCATCGAAGAAGGATTCTGGAATAGTTGACTCTATTTCTGAAAGGGCAAGACAAGGAATTCCTTCCCTTACTGCTATTCCCATCTCGTCTCTTTTTCCCTCTCCCAGTCCGATGAAGAAACATGCTAGGTCGTCTGGTCCAGCCGTTGATCAGCCGAAAGCGTCTAAGGCATCCAAGAAGTCTACCAAGATAACTTCCTCCACTCTTCTGGCCGTAGTGCCTAGTATTGATGGTCCTGTGTTGGAACAAGCTGAAGGACCGACTGTTGAGCCAGTTGGTCCAAATATTGAATGCTTTGACATAGATTTATCGCATGTCCTTCCTGAAGAATTAGTAGATATTGAGGCTATTGATTAAAGCAATATTATTGATGAAACAGAGCAGGTGATCGCTCTAACTCCTGGTGTTGATGTATCCTCTGAACAAGCTCTCATTCAGCTGAATGTTGATACGCTTATTGTTGATGTTGTTAAAGATCAACATGTTGCTAAGGGAACGGGAAGAGTTTCTGTACTTCCAGAAGGGGCCATTCCGAAGGTTATGTCCCCTAATGAAATTATGAGAGTAGTCAGGGGGCTCCTGACATCACCATTAGGGAACCTTTGCCCACTCATAAAACTAGTTGTAGTTCCTAGAAAGGGAAAAGGCATTGCTGAAGAAATTCTGGAAACTATTTCAGAGGTCGACTGCATTGTAATTCTTGTCAAGGAACAAGTTGAAGAGAAAGTTACTGAGAAGTTTGAAACCTTCAATACCTGGCTGAATCACATGTTAATCACTCAATTTGATGAAATTATCTCAGGGGGCAAGATTGAAAAACAATTTAATAAATTAATCAAGATGGAGAAGAGAGTCCTGAAATAGGGAAAGACATCTGAGGTCGTTGAAGCCCTCAAAAGAAAGGATCTCGTAGTAGCAAATATTATGGGTCGTGCTCTCTTTCCCGTGCTTGAGGCAAGAAATGTCAATTTCAACCCGCTTGACAGGGATTCTCTTGTAGAGCAGAATGCATTGAAGCGACTCGATTTGATTATGAATAACTATTGCTCCATAGTCCTTTAACACATTCACTGCACCGAGTCTTCTCGGTTGAACTTGTTTGATGATATGTCTTCTAGTCAAGACGAGCCGATGCAAATCATTAAAGATGATCAAACAATTTTCGAAGAAAAAGAGCAGGCTAATGCCCATCTTATTGAGCTGGCCAATATATCATTTGAAGAAAAATGCTTAATGGTCCAGTATATGGTTGAACAGACTCCTGTCTTGGTTTAATCTGAAGTCAACCTAGAAGAGGAAGTAATTGTTGTTGAAGCTAATTAGTCGCCCATTCCACAGAAGGAGACATCTAAAGTGGCTCCTCCTATACTTGAAGCAGGAAAAATCTCCCTTGGTTGAGGAAGAATCATCAAAGTTAGCTGATCAGTCACCAGGGTCACTGGCTGAGGGGGGAACCCTTGAAGCAAGTAGATTCTGAGAATATTCCCTCTACTGAGGGGGAACAATCTGAATAAGATGAGTCATCCTATCCTCAGAAGAAGCACCAGTGGAAGAAAATTCTATTCCTTCTCCTCCTGTTCATCAATCATCCCCCATCAAGATAACTGCAGATATTGTTGACAACATTGTTGATCTACCTCTTCACTCTGAAGATATTTCAGAGCGTATTCATCAGGTATGTGCCAACATTCTAAATGAACAGGATCAGTCTAAGGATACATCAAAGGCTCCCTCTTCCCCTCCCAAAGATAAAGAACCAGAGCGTTCTTTACAAGTAAATGTGCATGTGAGCTCCATTCGCACTCCTCTAGCATGTTCCCAAATCGTATCATCGACTACTCAGTCTTCTGAAGAAGCTTCTCCTGGAGAAGTAAACTTTTTTAATTCAATCATGGATGCGATGAGTTCTATGCAACATAATATAATGGACATATCGTCTAAATTGGGTCATCTTGAAAAGAGGTCTACTTCAAGTAAAGAAGATGTCTCTTCCACTCTTGCCACCCAAAAAGAAACTAAGAAAAGTCTAAAGCAGAATACATATGAAATCAACATCCTTAATACTCAGTACAAGAAGTTTGAAAAGAATTTCTTAAATCGACAATCAGATCATCATGCTGAAACTAAGACTTTCACCTTGGAGTTTCACAAAGATATTACATCAACAATAGAACTTATTCGGGCACAAGTGATGGAGACGTCAAATGCAATAAGTAGAGCAGAGGCTGAGCAAATTGAGCAGGCTGACACAATTGCAAGGCAATTTCAAGCTGTAGAAGAGACTGAAGCTGATGTTGAGAAGGAAAGTGCTCTTATTGTTGTCGACCCTGATAATGTTAAAAAGGGGGAAGGAAGTACAAGAGGGGGGGGTTAACGTCTACTAGAGGAACTCGATCGAAATCAAAGCGAAAAGTTGTTGGAGGTGGCGAAGATGGTTGTGCACTAGCAAAAAGAGGTCCATATCGTGGAGGCGAAAGATGTGGTGGCAGTGGAGGCCGAGCGATCACTCGATTCCATAACATCCTAACTGGTGAATCAATGCTTGAAAGCAGCGCAGATCTAATAGTGAAAAGGGAAGGACCCTAAATATTTCTCTTTGTTTATCGTACTTTAAACTTATGCTTGAATACTTTGGTGAACTACTTTGATTTTAATTTTATTTTGATGGGTGTTTATTTTACTTTATTAAGGTTGCATAGTTTTAACATCATCAAAAAGGGGGAAATTGTTGAGAAAAATTATAAATAAAGTAAAGAAAATAGTTAATTAAGTGAGAAGTAATTAACTTAGAAATAAACAAAAGCTATGAAACATTAATCAACTGAATTTTGATGATGTTTCAATAGAATAAAGCTAGATGTTTAAACAGAATAAAACTAAGTTGTCTATTTTTTTTTGTACATGTGCATAAGACTATGTTAACTTAGACGTCATCTAAGAAGGCTAATTAGACGTAGTTAGACGTTGTAGTATAACACCTTTAGACTTGGTCTAAAGGAAAACATAGTTAGACGTGGTAGTCTAACTCCTTTAGACTTGGTCTAAAGGGAAACATAGTTGGACGTGGTAGTCTAACTTCTTTAAACTTGGTCTAAAGGGAAACGTTGTTAGACGTGGTAGTCTAACTCCTTTAGACTTGATCTAAAGGGAAACGTAGTTAGACGTGGTAGTCTAACTCCTTTAGACTTGATATAAAGGGATGCGTAGTTAACCGAGGTCATCTAACTCCTTTAGACTTGGTCTAAAGGGATGCGTAGTTAGACGAGGACGTCTAACTCTTTTAGACTTGGTCTAAAGGGATGTGTAGTTAGACGAGGTCGTCTAACTCCTTTAGACTTGGTCTAAAGGGATGCGTAGTTAGACGAGGTCGTCTAACTCCTTTAGACTTAGTCTAAAGGGATGCGTAGTTAGACGAGGACATCTAACTCCTTTAGACTTGGTCTAAAGGGATGTGTGGTTAGACGATGACGTCTAACTCCTTTAGACTTGGCCTAAAGCGACGCGCAGTTAGACAAGGACGTCTAACTCTTTTAGACTTGGCCTAACGGAGCACGTGTAATGCATTGCTTTAGCAGCTGTGTAAAGAAAGCATACGTCTAACCACGATCAACTAGTTGTCTGCTACTCCTACTCCACACACTTCTGTGCAGTCTGATAAGCTAGTTAATTATATCAAATGAACGAACACCTTGTACGTAAATATCCTTCCAACTGCCTGTCTAGTACAAGACAACTTCAGAGGATATTTATCACACTACCAGTTTGGTACAACCACAATCCATTTTCTCAGAGTCTGCTGTAATCTGGTATTATGGACGGCCTTCCAACGGACACTTGCTATGTGTCTATGAAGAAGATTCGACCGTTTTTGTCCTTCTACTACAAATAGATGCTCAAGGACAATGGACAAATTACTTGATTAATCTTAGAGAATCACTAGATTAATTGAACACACTAAGTTACTTGCTTATTCATTCACTCTTGCTCTTACTGATCTCTATCATCATTCAAGCTCAAGAGAGAAAATCAATTACTATCTAGCTGTGAGAATATTATTGAGAATATTGTTAGTTTAAAAGAGGTTGTTCTATTTAACAGAGAGTTAACTAGCTCAGTAAGTTGTATTTGATTCAAAATATCTAGTGGATATCCTTCTGGTTGTGGAAAAAAGGGTGATGTAGGAGTTTTCTCCGAACATCCATAAAACTCCATGTGTTCTTTACTTTCTGCCATTTATCTTCCATCGGTTTAAAGCTTTAAATCCGACGAACACTTCCTCACTTGAATCCATTTCAAGAGTTCAAAGGATTTGTGAAGAATAGACACAGATATTAATCCCTCACATGATTATTATCAAATCGTTTATCATAAGCTGTTAATAGTCAGACCCTAGTCTCTTTTGCTAGCACCAATTCTATTATTGGGTTTTGGTTATGTTGAAATAAGCTTCTTTTCAAGGTTGAATTTTAAATAATTTTGTGTATAGATTGATATTATACAAAATATCTTTTAAGAGCATCAAGATTGCCTAGTGCAATGAACTCTTTTCCTTCTAAGTTAGATAGGCAAACAACTCATCTAGGGAGGATTTTATTAACTAGGAATGGTCCTTCCCATTATGGTCGAAGTTGTCCCCTAGAGTTTCGGAGTTCCCAAGTTTGTTTGAGAACTAGATCACCTTCTTTGAGGTTTTTACGTTTTACCTTCCTATTGAAGGCGTCTAACATGCATTTTTGGTAGGCTTGGGTTTTATATAGAGCATTTAACCTATTGTCCTCCATTAACATTAATTGGTCATATTGAGAATTGAGCTAGTCTTTTTCTATAATGTGGCTCTATAAGAGTATTCTTAGAGTTGGAATCTCTATTTTGATAGGTTGGATAACGTCCATGCCGTAAACTAAGGAGTAGGGATTTTCGTTCGTCGAGGTTCGAGCGGTTGTATGATATTCCCATAAGGCGTATGACAGCTTCTCATGCCAGTCTTTATACGTGCTGGTCATCTTCTTAATGATTATAATCACGATTTTGTTTACTATTTCGAATGCACCATTGATTTGGGGTCAATTGGGCGAGGATTTATGATGCTCGATCTTGAACTCGTCGAAGAAATGCAACACTTTTCCTTGGAAGTGTCGACCATTGTCTAAAATTAAGGCGTGAGGAACTCCATATCTAGCGATAATGCTTGTTCGGATGAACTTTTCCACTTGAGACGGTTTCATGACATTATAGAAGGATTCTTCAACCCATTTAGTGAAGTAGTCTATAGAGACGAGTATGAACTCATATCCGTTTGACACATGGGGATAGATTTTCCCATTGACGTTGATATCCCATGTAGAAAAAGGACAAGAGAACGTCATGTTATAGAGGAGAGAGGCACTTTAGGTTACTATAGATTTGACACTTATGTCAACTCCTTACATAACTCACACATTCTTTTTCTATGTTTTGCCAATAATACCTTAAACAAAGTATTTCTTGGCTAAAGCCATTTCTTCCATGTGTGGGCCGCATGTCCCTACATGTACTTCATTCATGATCCTTTTGGATTCATGATTATCTATGTAGAGCATGTTTCGACAATCGAAATTTCGGTGGTAACGCCTGATGGCGATCCAAGAATAGTTGGTGAAATACGGGTGCAAAGCCCGTCGTTCCTTATCTTGTAAGTGGGAAAAATATTCTCCATACTCAATGTACTTCTAGAGAGTATCGTACCAAGGTTTAGCAACATTCTCACTAAAAGTGACTACTCACAATTCAAAAACAGGTCATTTCTTTTGTTGGATTTTTAATGGCTTGACTTTGATTCTATAAGAATTTATGTCATGGCTAACAAAGTAGCCAGGCACCGCACAAAATATTTGGCTACTTAGATCATGTACAAATGATACTTGATCAAATTTGTTCATGAGTTTGGTCAAGTGTGTGTGGTAGAGCTTCAAAATTTCCTCTTTCAATTGTCATTGGCTTGATATATAACCAAATTAGAGTCACAAATAACTTCTAACTTCGTTTCCCCCTTTTCATATGCCAATTTGAGACCCAAGGCATGCCTCATATTCGACATCATTATTAGTGATGGTATATTTGAGGTTTATGGATATCAGGTTGTACATCCCTTTCTAGTTTAGTTTCCATGTGTCTGATATTCAGGTTGTACGTCGGGGAATTTGAGTTCGTCCTCTAACTTAACAATGATGGTTTGTTAAGCAAGGAAGTGCGCAATAACACTTCCATTGATAGACTTCTGTACCATATAGGCTATGTTGTAATCAGATATCATCATCATCTATTTGTCTAGCCTTGGTGAAAAAAGTTCGTTGGAACAAAAATTGGATCGGGTCCAATCTTAATAACAACTTGATGAGGTGGTCTAGCATATAGTGTCTCAACGTTTTGGTGACCCATGCTAATGCCCAACAAATTTTCTCAGTTGGAGTATAATTAAGTTCATACCTTGTTATCCTCTTACTGATATAGTACACAACCGTTTCGAGTTTGTCCTTATTTTCTTGAGCAAACAGGCTTCATATGGCTGTGTGTGTTACAGTATGGTATAAGATGAGAGGAATGCCGACTCTAGGCGGCATAAGTATGGGAGACAATTTTAAATAATTCTTGATTTTGTCAAATGTTTGTTGACAGTCTCCATCTCATACAAACTTATGGTCTTTCTTTAACAGCTTAAATAACGGATCGCGTGTCATGGTAAGCTTGCTGATGAATCGGATAATGTATTGGATTTTTCCCAAAAATCTTCGGATCTCTCTTTCATTTTGAGGGACCGGCCTAGCCGTGATTGCATCAATCTTAGAGGGATCGACTTCGATGCCCCTCTATGTGATTAAGAAGTCGAGCAATTTACCATATGTGACCCCGGAGGTACATTTCTTCAAGTTGAGTCATAGCTTATATTTCCAGATTTGTTACACGAATTTCTCGAGGTTTAGGACATGTACTTCTCAATCCATTGATTTGACAATCATGTCATCAATATATACTTCCATTTTCTTATGGATCATGTCATGAAGGATCATGGTGGTTGAACTTTGATAGGTGGTCCCATGTTCTCAAGACCGAAAGGCTTGACCCTTTAATAGAAGATTCCAAGCTCTATTATAAATGTAGTATTTTCCTTGTCTTTTGGGGCCATCATGATTTGGTTGAATCCAGAAAATCCATCCATGAATGATAATTTTTCATGACTGGCATCATGGTCGACCAATATGTTGATGTGTGGTAGCGGGAAGTGATCTTTAGGGATAACATTATTTATATCCCGACAATACACACACACATATCTTCCCATCTTTCTTCAGGACAGGAACTACGTTAGCTATCTAGGTAGGATATTCCACTACATCGAGAAATCCTTCTTCGAGATTCTTTCGGACTTCTTCACAGATTTTATTCACGACTTCCTCTATCATTTGTCTCAGCTATAGCTTTATTGGCTTAGTATCAGGATATAGAGGAATATGATGTCGTGTGATCCTTGGATCAATACATGGCATGTCCTTATACGACCAAGCAAAGACATCTTTATTGACTTTTAATAGCTCAACCAACTCCAAACGTTCTTCTGCGTTTAAACTTTGACCAATTAGTACGATCTGAAGATTGTTGGCCGTGTTTAAATTAATTTTTATCATATTTTCTACGGCTGAGACAATCTCATCCTTAGTTTCTAATAAGTGTTTGGTTTCAATGTTTAAGTTAAAATAAAAGGAAAGATAATTTTTACTCATAGATTCGAAGTCTACTTCTTGTGTTACATCAATGAGCTTTGTTACATGTAAGAAAATATGTTCTAACAAGATAATTGTTCTTAGATTTCTTAAAATGTACACTATTTAGTATTTTTCTACACATGAAGGAGAAAGAGTTCTACTTTATTTGATCACAATATTGACGGATGAAAGGGAATCAGATCTTTAAATACTAGAAGAGCTTGCTTCCTGAGTTGGATTAGTTGTCTTGGCAATCCGAACCAAGTTTTCCAGGGTGTCGCTCCAATAGTTTGTTCTTTTTTAATCCCGCAAATAGAATGGTTATGATTATGAGTACAATCTGAAAAGATTTTGAAACCTAGAAAACGTCTCTGTAAATCTGGATTGGTAAGGGGTTCGGGGAAGTAAAAGCATAAGGTGCTTTGTCCTTCGTGGATAAACTATCCATTCAAGGTTGGTGGACTAGTTATGCGTCATTTATCCTTTACATGCAGACTTATTTGAATCCTGTAGAAATATATCTTAGACTGTGGCGATCCATATTAGAACATGGTTGTGGGAATGATGGCATGACATTGGCATTTAGGCATAAACCCATGCTAGGGAATTATCCCATGATGCGTATCACTTTAATTGAGGGGAGTCTAAAAATACTAAAGTCAGATTGTTTGAATGAGTCATTACGTTCTGAGAGGATTAAACATATCTCGAACCCACTTAGTTCAACCTCGGGAGTGTCAATATGGATAGACCCAAATATAGTTGTAGTGTTAGTTTCGCCATTGACTGTGATAACTTGGTCGTTGACGATAAATCTGAGCTTTTGGTGTAGGGTAGAGGCTAACGCCTTGGCTTGATGAAGCCATGGTATTCCTAAAATCAAGTTATAGGAAATTGGCATGTTGATGAAACAAAAGTCAACTTGAAAGGGTATGACGCCTAATCAGACGGTGCACTTGAGACAACTCATTATCCTGCGGCGATAGTTGTCGAAGCCTCTAACACACTGGTCAGATGGTATGATCTTGTCTTAAGATATGCCGATTTTCTCAAGAGTCGGCCAGGAACATGTGTTGAGAGAGGATCCATTGTTTATTAAGACCATCAGAATGGTCTTTTCCTCCATTTATACAGAAATGTAGAGGGCTTTGTCTCAGTTTGAATCGGCTGATGGAAGATCCTTGTCTTCAAAGCCCGGTAAGGTTTGTTATGAGCTAGCAGATATGATTCATACTAGTTTTTTAGGGGTGGTATTGGTAGGGACATTGGCCTTGCTTAACTCATTGAGGATAGCTTTCTTGTGCTCGATACAGTACATCAAAATTTCCTAGATGGAAATGTTAGCATTTATCCTTTTCAGTTGACTCAAGAGGCTGTCTCCTGGGTTAAGAGCTCTAGGCTCATTTTCCTTTTCGGTTCATATAGGTAGTTGGAACGTGGATGACACATTAGCCGGTATGGTTTTCATGAAACTTGGTTGAAACTCAGGTCCACCACATGTTACCGCGATGTAAATCGGGGCGTAAATGTGGGTAGTCATTTTTTACCTCCACCATTTAGAAGTCTTTCTAGAACATGTTTTAGACATCATTTTGGAAGAGGGGTCAATCATATTGATCTTTACTATAATGTCATGGATCAGGTCTAGTAAGGTGTTGGAATCAAGGGATGTTTCGTCGGTGGTGAGAATGTTGACTTGATGATCTGGTAGCAGATTCTTAGCTATTTTCGGCTTAGTGGTAACGTTCTGATCAATCAAGTCCTAGAACAGATGTTTGAGGGCTCTACAACTATCTGTAGCGTGGCCCTTTTCCAAGAATGGTCTGTTTGTTCTTTGGGAGAGGAATTTGATAAAATTCTTTTCTTGAAGAATGTTTATCACTTGACTCAAAGATATTCCTAGGTCGTCAAAGACACTAAGAGGTCTAGGTGCCTTTGAATGTGTGGTTTTTGTAGGAGTGGTTGTACCTACCTTAGGCTTTGGAGGCTTACTTGTGGTCGTCTTTTGAGGTGATTACTCCTACCAGGCAGTGGTTACCTATCTTACTTCTATCTTTTCCTTTCTTAGGAAATGACTTGGAGGTGGAGTAGTTTTGACTACTTTTCCCTCTCTCCCTTTTTTGTTGATTGCATCATCGATGTTATTACCGATTTTTAGCAATTTCTTTATATTTTTGAAGGTTTTGACAAAGAATTCAACAGAATATCGTTCGTTAACGCTTTCCAATATCATATCGATCTGTCATTGTTTGCTCGGGAGGGAATCAATTACCTCGGCAACAGCTTTACATCTTTCAAAAATAATAATATTAATATTATTTACCTAATACTTAATTTGACATTTGTCTAAATTATATATCTTATGATTTTTTCAGTTACATATTTTTTATTTTTTTATTTTTTTTGTCCCAAATATTATTTTATATTTTTGTATCGATTATTGTTGAAAAGTTTTTTATTATTATTTATCTATTATAAATTGAATTAAATTTTTTTTTATTATGTTTAATTATATAGAAATTTAATTAAAAGTTTATTTTATTAAATTTATTTTGATTTCATAATATATATTTTTTAAATATTCCCTTATATATAAGAATGACTCATTCTCGGAGTAAATTTATGCTATAATAAAAAATAATATTTTGTTAGAGTAGAAAAGGGACATGGCTCCTTCATTTTTTTTTTCATTTTCATTCATTATTTTCTTTTATAAATCTAAAAAAAAGAATAAACTCATGATCATATTTCGTTAAATTTATAATTTTCTCATTATATTATTCAATCTCATTTTAAAATTTTTTTTAAGCCATTTTAATTTTTTTTCAAGGTCACTCTAACGGTAATTTCTGGGTCTGTCCCTGCGCACAATAACAAGAACATGCATATAAGCATAAAGTTTTCAAATTGTATTCATTGGTATTATCTTTGTTGAATTTGAAGATGTTGTTTCTTCCTTACTAGATTGTATTCATAACATAAATGAAAATATAATTTTAAAACAACTTTCTAAAAATTGATTCTTAAAACATCTACCCCGCAACAACAACAAAAATGAACTAATTAATAGTTATAGGATCTTGGAAGAATGACAGTGAGACCAACTGATACAGCAAAAAGGAGCACAAGTACTCCGATGAAGTTGACGATGAGAGCTTCTTGACTCCGGGTAAGAACAAGTATTGTAAAGATCTCCACCAAGCCAGTCTCAACGCTCAATACAACTATCAAGAATATGACAATGCCGAAGAAGACATGCCATGGAGCTAACCTAGCCCTTGCTCCCATTTCTGCTCTTGGCCACCAAAATGAGAAGAATCCAAGAATCCACTGTGGATAAATAAATAATTTTTTTTTTTCATAATTGATACCAATTTTGAGTTAATTGGAGTTTAATGAAAGATTATCACCTGAAAACCAAAGAGAGCGACCGAAGATAAACCAATCCATGAATGGAAGGTGTACAAGTGTTTGCCACTAGTCTCATTGTTGAACTTGAAAACAACATAAATTCCTAAAATCCCACATATAAGGGCGATTAAATGAAGGAGCAGGTGACCTCCCTTTTGCAACTTTCTATTGCCGGCTGGTAATATCTTGTAAGTCATGATAGCTGTCATCACAAGAAAAAATTAAACATTGAAAGATTGTTTACTAAGGATATTCAAATACTCTAAACTAGCTTTACAAGAGAGACAAAACTAATGATAAAAAATAGCAATTTGCAAAAGAGTTTGAAATTAAGAAGTTTTTTTCCTCTCTTTTCCATTTTGAATTTTTTGTTGGTTTTTTGTCTCCACTTTTGTAACAAAAAAATATTTTGAATTGATACTAGTGCAATATAAATTTTCATCCTCTAAAAGTGAAAAACAAATATTTATATTATGTGAGCAAAGAGTATCTTTAGTATGTGATATATGAATAACAAAATCAACTACAATAAGAAGTTGAAAAAACAAACATGAAAATATTAATCATTAAAAAGGATGTTATAAAAATAAAAAACAGATCAATGAAATTATAGATATATGACTTGTTTTACTTTCAAAATGGTGGAAATGAATTTGAAGACAAGTGACTTGACTATACCTTAATTTTATTGGTAGATTTCCACTTTGGACAACTGTCATAATATCATTTTCGTTATTTTACATTTTCTTTAGATTTATGTATCTTAATTCTTAGGGCAGTTTTCTCTTTTACTCTCACCTCTATCTGATTTTTTTTTTATTTTTTTCTGAATTTATTTTATTGCTGAAAACAGACCAACTTCTTTATTTCAACAAACCAATTGAAACAGAACTAAAGCCCAATCGAACTGATCCAAGTGAATGAACCACCGTATTTTAAAATAGTTGAGACCAATTTAATATTTCGGTTAGTTGATTTAGTACCTAACAATCCAAGAGCTAAACTAATTGAGCCGATACTATTAAAATTAAAAAAAGTCTTGCATAATTTGGTTGAACTACCATTAGTATTTTGAAAAAAAAATCTTTTCATGATATGCATTTATTATTATTATTATGATAATTATTGTTTCTATTTTTTTTAAAGTAATTTTAAGTATATACTATTTATTTTGAATTATTAATTAATTTTTTTTTTAATAAAATTAGTTTATAATATTTTGTATTTTTAATATAAAAAAAGATTTTTCACCTAAAATTATTTAAATTTTAAATAAATTTATATTTTAATTATTATTTTATTCAATATTATAATATTTTGAAAATTAAGATGAGAGAAAAAGAAACAATTTATAGACTAATGTATAAGGATGATATGTCACCTTTTAATTGAATAAAAAAAATAAAAATTATTTTTTCTATTAAATTTTCAATTTACTTAGATAGTGACAAATAATTTTATACATCAATATTTTTCATACTTTCTATCATTACTCATTTAAAAATAGTAATATACATAGCATTAAATTTTTAACAAGAATAGATAGGGAATGATGTATAATTTTCTAATTAAATTGAAAGTATGAAAATTTTATCTTATTAATGTTTTAATTCACTTAGAGGGTGACACATCATTCGTTACACATTATTGTCAAAATAATTTTTATTATTACTCATTTAGAAAGAGGAATGATAGAGAATAATTTTTTTGACAAGAATGTATAGAGAATTATGTGTCACCTTATAATGGAATTAAAAATCTAAATTTTTTCGGAAAATTAAATTTTCAGTTCATTCTAGGGGTAAAACATATAGGAAAAGAAAAATAAAATACATAAATGTATATACATAAATTTAAAATTAATAAAATTAAAAATATATAATTTTACATATATTAATATAATTTTCTTATTGATTATTAAATATTCTAAATTATAATTAATAAATATATTTTAAAAATATATAAATATAATTAAAAAATAAAGTAAAAAGAAATAGTTGGAAAATTAATTAATAATTAAAAAAATTAAAAAATCAACTAATAAGATAATATAATAAAATAATTAATGTATTAACTTTTTAATTATTTAAATTGTTATGAGTTATTATTTGAAGAAGAAAAATTGATTGTTATTAATTTATTAAAATATTGTATAATTTTAAATTAAATCATATTTTATATATAAATTATTTAAAATTTCAATAATTTGTAAATATATCTATATTTTTAATTAAAATATAAATTTTATTAATATTGAAAAAAATAAATAAATATATTATAAACTAATTTGTATGATGAGACATGAGTGATAAAGATATAAATAACTATAATTAATTAACAAAATAAATAAACTAATTTAAATAGTAGTAATAAACTTTTAACAGTAATACATATAAAATGAATTAGTTATATAACACAAACACATAAACTTTTGTTTTATTTATTATTTAATTATATTTTTGTGTGAAATAATAAATTAGATCTATTAGACCAAACTGATATTCTAATAAGACTAATAAATCAAATTTGATTTTAAATTATTGTATCGTTGACCGTGCATTTTCACATACAGACAGAATCAAATCGTCTAGTTCATGTAAAATTGTGAAAATACAAACCAAATTTTAACATAACTAGTCACAAATATTAATCAAAATAACAAATAGAATCAACATTAATTAAAAAATATCATAAAATATCATAAAATATCAAAAGTATGCCTTATCGAGATAAAATTGAATAGTTTTAACTTATTAAGTGAGATACTATAGATTCATAATAATAACTAGGTTCATGATCACTATACCTTCACCGGCTATCAACAAAAACCCAACTGCCATGAACAGAGGATGCAACTGTTAGAACAAAGAGAGAATTAGTTCAACTCTTATTTGTAGTTCCCAACTAAACGAAGAAAACAAAATCACAAACTAATTATCATTTACATTGAAGATCTTGAACTTGTTTTGTGAGTTAAAAGCAATGCCTTCACGAAAATGCAAAACCCAAATGAGCACAAGCACTGTCACCGATATGATCAGCAATTGTGCAAGAAAGGCAGATGGTGCAGCCGAAAGATTGAAGCTCGAGCTGTTCTTGATCGCCATTATTGATTCCTAAAGTCGGTCAAAAAGAGAGAGCATGGTTTCTATTCTAGGTGTTGTTGGCGCTAACTAAATAGAAGGGTGTTCTTGTTTCCATCAAACTAATATAAACAAAAATTGAAATATATTATATTATGATATTATAATCCAAGTGTTCATAACCTTGAAGATTTCTACAACTCAGATATGAGTCTTCATTATTAAGATTTATATTATATAAGGGTACATTATCATATACATAGATAATCTTTTTCTTTTTAAAATGAATAAATGTATGATCTTTATTATGTAATGAATAAATTTATACAATTAATTTAGAATTCAAGAAAATGTTTAACTTTTCTTTTATATATATATATATATATAATGTCTGTTGAATTGGTCTGGAATAACTTTATACATTATCAAAGAACATAGAAAATATTTGATAATGACAAAGGTGATAAAGTTTATGTTTTTCTTGTTTGCATAATTGCATTGGATGACAAGAAACATTTTTCAAACAAAATGTGGAAAGGTAGGCCGGCTATCATTTATATGGAGCCAATTTCAATGAAGTTTTAGTTTAACATATACTCCTCCAATGTCCTTTTTTTTTTACTTTCTATTACCCAAAATAAGTAATTATCTCGTTACAAATACACGTATATTTATTATGATAATACACCAGAAAGTAATTTTCGAAATACACTAAATATATTAATTAAAGACAAAAAAAAGAAAAAATTTCTTGTATTTGTAGACACCCCAATTTACACATTAGATATCTAATAAACAAAATCTGGTCTAATATAATACTAATGCTTGTTTATTTGATCTGGAAAACCAAAATATAAAAATGTCTTTTGAAAGTCGGCTAAGAAAAGACTAAAAAAACGATGATCCAAAAGACAAATTTCAAAAATGCTCAAGTCTTGAGTCCCCTTGTACTTTTAGAATAACAGACACGTGAAATCGTGAATTTTGAGCATAATATTGCTATTTGAAAATATGTGCAGAAGATGCTCAAAAGAGGAGAAATCGAAGAAACATGTCAAACTAACGAGTCAAGTCGACAACCGACAAGTTGACCCGAGTCAAAGAAGGGTAAAATGCAAGTCAACCACCTATGGGAAGAGTTTGAACGGCCTTTTAAAGGTTTTGAATTTGAAAAAAGTGGGATTATTTGAAAAAGGGTTATTTGAAAAAGGATTATTTAAAAAAGAGGAATTTGCCCATTTGAAGTCCCTTCAAGCTCCAAATAAATTTAAAACTTCACAAATTCATTCTGGCTTCAATAGTTGATAGAATTCGATCATTTTGGATGTTTTGAAAAGAGAAACGATTCCTCTCGATGACTGATTATCCCTATTTCACAATTGTGTACCCAAGATAAACTTAATGTCGACATCACTGTAAAGTGTTTTTATGAAGATCCACTTGGACACCCCTCCACTTACAAGTTCATAAATCGAGTTGTAGTTGATGGAATTGAGTGATTATACTTGGGTTGGGAAGCTGATCCACATAAATTTTGAATGGAACCAGTCCCGAACCCTGGATCGATGACTAGGGAACTCGCCCGATCAACACAAGAGGGTCAATGTTCCAGGTCTGAATCTTAGAAGCTAAATGGAGGTAGGCTATACTTCTAAAAACCATATCTTTAGAATTACTGGACACTTTGGATGTATGAGCTATCATTGAAAAGATCTTTGAGTAAGATTTCCAATAATATCAAGTAGGCCTCCTGGTTCTCTATACAATTCACCCCAAGTTGCCCGTAGTAAGACTGGAGCATGAAATGGCATATCCCCGTGCAATCGTTCTCCTGATCAGCACATACCTTGTTAGCTATTCCTTAAAATACAAAAATTGTCGGAAAGATCCACAACATTCCAATTCATACTCACCCATTATGAGAGGAGTCTTGAGTCCAACTCTTTGAGCATATGAAATATGAAGTCACGGGTTCAGAAACTGCGAAAGGACTGAAGGGTGAATAAAAGATTAACTTTGAAAAATCTTAACTTGAGCTATGATGTACCATTTGGGTTGATTCAAAAAGGGGATTCACATTTATTGAGTTGTGAATCCGCCATAAACATTTCACACCCAATTAATTGAAAAAAAGTCCAGGACGATTTGTTTAAAACAAGGTCGCTAATAAGGATTGGAGCGATAAATACTTGGATTTTAAAAAACAAAAATAAAACAAAAGAGAGAGCAGTTACAAAAATCAAGTTCCGTTCTTGAGATCCAGTGACTCCGTTCCCCTTCGAAGAAGAAGAGAGGATAGTCAGAAGACTACAGAAGAGACCTGCAGCTAGACGACGAAAGGAAGCAGAGAGATTCCTCACGGGCATCCTAGAAATCAATCCTTGCTTATTGCGTGGAAGGTTGAGAAAGTAGTACTTGAAGGCGTTGAAGAGAAGAGGAGATTACATTGGCGAAGACATAGAACAAAGGACGGAAGAAACAGATTCCGGCTAAAACTCCTGCACTTCCGGCGAGCTCAATTCCTCCTTTCATTACATCCTACTTTGCTGCTCAGGTAATTGTCTTTCCAATGTAGATCTTTATACTGTGATTGAGGCATCGGTGATATACATCGATACCAATTGTTGTTAATACATGAAGCTGTAGTCTATTTGATTTATGAGTTGATTGTTAATTATCGTTGTTTGTTGATAGATATATGATTTAGGTGAGTCTAGGTTTAGGCTAAAGTGAGAGCTCCTTTCTGATTCTGAAACACAATTAGAACTCTGCTGAATCTCTGAATGTTTTTTAGCTGTATATGTTGAGGAATTGTATACTGGTCATCTGATTGATCTTTGAAGGATTTAGTTGTGTCTGTATACTAGAGTTCGAATTCAAGAAGTGAAGAACTATATGTGATGTTATATGTGATGTTAGCTGGCTAGTTTCTTTGGAGGCTTTAGCAATCACAGTTTCTAATTAGGCTCATCAGTTTCTAATGTTATCAGAGAGGCCAATATGCCTTTATCTTTTTTAAATATGCTTATATACTTTAATTTCAAATTAATTATTTAATTTGAAATGAAAGTAGTCACTGACCTCTTCCTTCTATTTTAATTGAACCCTAAAACTTTCTGTTAAGACTTGAATCGGTAAACAGTGTGAGTTCTTGATTTTTAGGATCGAGTGGAAAATCTTTGATCAAAGTGTAGCGGAAGACTTATGTAAAGAAGATTTAAAGATTAGGAGAGAAAAAAATGAAGGATGAGAAAAGAATACAGCTAGTCTATAACTTATAGTCCAAGACAAATAGTCAAAACATAAAATACAATTGGGGTGAAGAATTTTTGTTAAGATCGGGATCGCCGAAGGAGACTGGAGTCTCGCAAAGATGAACGTTTACACACACGCCGATTGATAATAACCTTGTTAAAGGTTAATATCGATCTCTATTCTTCACAAGTTGTCACAAACTCTTAAACTGAGTTTAAGTGCAAAATTGTTTGTTTCAACTTGAAGCAACAAATACACGGTTTAAAGGATAGTAAGGGAAAGAATCACAATACAAGGTTTATGGATGTTCGGAGATAAACTCCTACATCACCCCTTCTTCTCAAACCTTTGAGAAGGATATTCACTAGAATATTCAATCCGTTTATAATGCGTACATAGACTTAGTCGAACAACCGATGCTTAGTAACTGCCCATTTTCGACCTTTCAATAAACTCACTATGTTGAACAAAAACAAATTATGTCAACTTACAATACTCACCACTCACACATAATAGGTAATATTGTAATAAACTTGAGTTTCTAACACACACTGTTTCGAAAGCTTAAGCAATTTGATGACAAGGATTCGGGTTTCAAAAGTTGTAAGGTTGAAAAGTGAGCAAGGTAAAAGCAACGTCCTGAAGCAGATGACTTCTATCTTCTTAAGTAGGAAAATATATCAACTGATATATTTGCTTCTTCAACGAATATATTTGCTTGATAGTACACCTTTCTTGATTATGATTGGTTGAGGTTCAGAGTAGTATAGCAGATGTGACATCTTTTGATCTTGTTTGTACTCTGATAATAAGTGAACATGGAATTAATTGGATTAATTATTTCTGAGGAACAATAAACATACAATTTTGTCTTCTAATGATTTGTCTGTCTAGAACAATATGGAAGACAACTGCTCCTAATAGACTTCATCAGACTTACACCAAAATGACAATAAAACAGTCTAGACACGTGAAAGTTGCTCTCTGCAATTACCGGATACGTTATGCATAGCACTGGATTGGAAACTACCGGTTGCGCCTTGTATAAAACCGTTATAACAAATTACCGGTTCCGCTTCTTGAAGTAGAACCGAGCATACTACCGTTAAATAGATGTTACCGAACATATAACTGATATAGAGGAACTACATGTTCCACATATGATAAAACCGAAGTAAGGATACTACTTGTTCCGTTTTATTTATAATACCGAACAGATAACCGAACATTCTACTAGCTACGCTTCTTATATATAACCGAGCAGACTACCGAAAAGACTACTGATCGGACTACCGGACATACAACTGGTTCCGCTTCTTTATATATAACCGATGATGCTACCGATCAGACTACCGATCATACTATCGGACATACTACTCGTTCTACTTCTTTATATATAATCGAGGATGCTACCGATCACACTACCAGACATACTACCAGTTCCGCTTCTTTATATATAATTGACGATGCTACCGATCAGACTACCAGTTCTGCTTCTTTATAAGTGTTTGTAGATTTTGCAACCGTCTTTAAAGGAAATCAGTTTTAATTCCTGGTTTTCTTTATCTTTCACAAAATTAACTTGATTAAGTTCTTTATTATTATAAATAATTAATTAGTCATAATAATTAATTACCTATTTTATCTAACAATTTCTCCCTTTTTGATTATTTAATTTAAATATTCAAAACCTTGTAATCGTTGGCTATTTATATTAAGTTAGTTATCATTTAATTCTAACAATTTCTCCCTCTTTGATAGTTTAGAATAATGTATCAAAGTTAGTTTGATTTATTGAAAACGGTGCTTTAGTTTCTTGCAATTTCTCCCTTTTTGATTGTTTTAACATTAAAACTATCAAAACCAACAATTATAAAATCAGAATTATCATGAAGCATCCCTATTTAATAAACATAATGAGAAATAATGTTAGTAAGGCAAACCAGATGTTTCAACAAGAAAGTACTGATCGTAAGGACATAAAGGAAAAAACATAGAGAGAGAAGAAAGTTTTAGTGTCTCCCTCTTTTCCTTACAGCTTTAGCAGCCCTCTTTTCCATATCTATCCTTAGCCCTGGCATGAAGGAACTGAGTGGATCTCCAGTAACATTTTCACGACCCCTTCCCCTTCATGGAATAGGATCATCTTCAACTATAGACTCATCACCTTGACATAACCTTCGATTTGACCGAGCACTACGTGGAATCTTCGATTGGGGTACTTCCGGTTGAGGCCAATGGTTCACAACTCTATATTGGTGCAATTGCGTATCATCCTCTAGTAAGTAATCCTCTACTACTATAGGTTGTGCGGTTTTCTTTCGTTTAGAAGCTTTGGTCTTTTTGGCAGTAATTGTTGGCATGATTGTATCATCTATATTAATCTCCTCCTAAATACGTCGAGCAGCCTCTTCATCAGCTTGTTCAGCAGCCTTAGCTTTTGTGTTTTCTTCCTCCTGAATACAACGGGCATCCTCTTCACGCTCCCTCAATTTCTCAGCATCGGTAGCACTTTGTGATTTGTCCATCTCGACAAGTTGCGATGATACGACTTCAATAGTATTGAGTGTCTTGTAGATCATGGGTTTTATTTGTCCTAATTTCTACCTCAACTCTTGTCTTAACCCTACCAAACCTTGACTGTGAGAGCTTGACGAGGATGTTTGCTTTCTTTCCATGTCATCCAATCGGGCCATTACAAATGCTTTCCATGGAGCTAGAACGTTCCGGATAATCTACTCAACGTCCGGCCTTGGAGTTTCCTCAAAGTCGGATCGAGTTGAGTCAAGAGCAAAGGATTGAATAGGTAGTGCATGGTGAGAGCTAACTTTAAGAGATCGTTCTGTATAGGAATGTCTTTCAACATTATCATTCTTTGTCTTATGACCATGACCAGAAGACTTACCCGATATAGATTTGGCGTAATTCGGGCCCTCTATACACGACACTCCAATGAGACAGCTGATGAATTTGAACAGGTTGGGTCGGTTCAATAATATAATTTGTGATACATGTCGATCTCTAAAAAACTCTACAACATGCCAAGGGAATACGTCATAGATTACTATTTGTCCGGTCTAAGGGAGGAGATTGCAAACTGCATCAGGATGCGATTTCCCGACTCTCTAAACGAAGCCATGGCCATGGCTAAGGTCCAAGAAGCAACGTATCGGTCCCTAATGTGCAGCGGGCACTTGTACAGCGCTGAAGCACCATTGCTGCCCAAGTCATTCAATATTAACACAACTAGGGTGAGCAAATGGGTAAAACCAATCCGTTTTGTCCAATCCGTATTAAATCCAAACTAAGTTTATCCAATCCGTAATCCAAACCATTTTACTAATTAATACGGATTGGATACGGATTGGATTGAAAATGGTTTGGATAATCAAAACTAAAAAATATTTATATATATCAGCTTGAAATTAGTCAACAATTTTTTTTTATTTTTTTTTATTTTTTTTAATTAGAAGTTTTTATTATTATTAAATTTGAATCTGAAAAAAATAATAAAAATAAAAATAAATATCGTTGTCAGTGATGATATGTAAAATATATATTATATTGAGATTAAATTTAATTTTAAAAAAAATAATTAAAAAATATATTTTTATTTAGATAATTTGGATAATTTGGATAATCCTAATCCAATCCGATTTAATTCAATCCGAACTCAATCCGATCCGATCTCAGTCCAATCCGAAATATCCAATCCGAATTAGTATTTAGAATTCGGATTGGATTGGATTTCGGATTAAACCACTCAATGCTCACCCTAAACACAGCCTGGCCGAGCACCAATACCGACATCAAGAATTCATCATATGGGTCCTCTTAAGTACAAACCAGGGCCACATTAAACAATTAGACCCGTTCTCAATGGATGAAAAACGAAAGAAGGGTCTATGCTACACTTGCAATGAAAATGGCAACCAAACTATAGGTGTAAATCAAAGTTATTCATGGTCTCGGCCAATCATCAAGAAGACCAAGAACCCGTTCAAGAACCTGTTTTTGATGATCAACCTTTGTTGCTCGGGGCATGGGAAGAACCAACCATATCCTTACATGCATTTACCGGTTCTAAAGCTTTTCGAAATCTCCAGATTCTTGGAAAAGTCGAGAACTTTTCGGTAGTGATCTTGATCGATACAGTCAGCACCCATAATTTTATCAATAGCATGATTTTGGAGAAAATAGACCACAAAAGCATAGCAACCCAGGTGCAATCTGTTAGAGTGGTTGATAGATCCAATGTTTTATGCTCTAGCATTTGCAAAGATTTGAAATGGTCGATGGAAGGCAATGATTATCAAACAGAAATGAAGGTAATTTCCATGAACGAATATGTTATTGTGTTGGGCATTGAATGGCTGATTACTTTAGGTCCCTCATCTTGGAACTTCGAAAAGTTGACCCTCTCTTATGAGAAGCAAGGAAAAACCACGATCCTAAAGGGAATTCCTAGGTCGCAGGTCACTTTGATGCATGGTAACCAGCTGGAAAAGACTTTGAAAGAATGTAGTGTTGCTGCCAAAGTGCAAATAAAAAGTCAGAATGAAGGCCAAACTGTTTCCCTCGCGGCAATGACCTTGGAAGATATTCCTGAAGATCTCTAGCAACCTTTTGAAGTGTTCAACGCTCTATTCCAGCAACCCGAAGAAGACCACAAGTTAGGAGAATAATTAGAAGCTATGACTCTTGTGTTGCCCTTGTGATGTTGGTTCGGGAAAAAGACATGGCCTGGATTTTTGAAGACACTATAGAGTATAATCGAAGCTGGAAGAAATTATTTTTGCACCAGGTGCTGGAGACATTGCAGCAACAAAGGTCGGCTCTAATCAACGTAAAACTCGACCTTGGGTGCACATAAATTTCTTACATGGGCAGAATGGCGAGTGACCCGGCAGTGTAAAAGACTACATGGACTCGACCAGCTCAACTATTGAAACGATTCTGCCGAAAGTTTTTTAAGAAGTTCGGTCCTATGCTGCGACCCTTGCTGAACTTTCTGAAGTCTGACCGAAGCCATGGTCTTTTTTGAAGTTTTGAGGATGCGCATTAGATGCTGACCAGTCCACGGTCATTTCGTCGAGGGCGACAAACTTTGAAGGGGGAGATAATGTTAGTGTATACAAATCAAGGCCTCGATCCTAGAATATTTCCAGCACCCTTTTCTCGGTCCTAGTGTGCACATGGGCCAGTTTATGTCTTTTTTTTAATAATTATGTTTTGTTTCTCTTCACTTATATTTCTCTCAAACTGAATTCTGTTATTTCTACAAGTTGTTGTAACAAGTTTGTAACCGAATACTCTTGGGTAATTCAACCACTTTAAATGCTGATGCCCACCCCACTTTTTAGGCTATGAATGAAAGCTTGTGAAAGTTGTTACTCTAAATTATTCTCTCGGTCTTGGACCCCTATCTTGGACTACTAGGTGTATTCTAGTAGTATTCCCTTCTCACCTTTGGTTCTTCTTTCCTTAACCTCGAATTCTCTTCTCACATTATATCCGCTGCGCATGAGTATAGAATTCCACGCTTGGTCCCAACTATCAAAAACCCGATTCTTGGTATCAAGAACTCGGAAAGCTAAATTATTGTTTTAAGCTTAACACATTCTAACACATTTTAAAAGTAACAAAATATTAAAATTGATCAAAGTTTCTAATGTGACGAAACAAGATGAAGATGTTCTAAAAGTTTGAAAGTGACAAAATGTAAAAAATGATCAAGATATTTAATGGAAGACGAAATATCAAAATTCAAAGTTTTAAATGTAACAAAAAATTCTAAAACATTTTAAAAGTGTCAAAATGTTAAAATTGATCAAAGTTTCAAATGTGACAAACAAGATGAAAATGTTTAAAAAGTGACAAAATAATTTCAAGACATTTTAAAAGTGATAAAATGTCAAAATTGATCAAGAAATTTCATGGGAGACGAAATATCAAAATGCAATATTTTAAACGTGAAGAAACAATTTGAAAATGTTTAAAAAGTAACGAAACATTCTAACACATTTTAAAAATAACAAAATGTTAAAATTGATCAAAGTTTAAAATATGAAGAAACAAGTTGAAAATGTTTTAAAAATGAAAAAACAATTTCAAAACATTTTAAAGTGACAAAATGTTAAAACTAATAAAACTTGAAATGTGACCAGACAAATTGAAAATGTTTTAAAAGTAACAAAACAATTCAAGACATTTTAAAAGTTAAAAAATGTAAAAAAATGATAAAAATATTTCATGAGAGACGAAATATCAAAATTCAATATTTCAAACGTGACTAAACATTCCAACACATTTTAAAAGTAACAAAATGTTAAAATTGATTAGAGTTTCAAATGTGACGAAACAAGTTAGAAATGTTTTAAAAGTGACAAAAATAATTTCTAAACATTTAAAAAGTGAAAAACAATTAAAATTGATCAAAGTTTCAAATGTGACGAAACAATTTGAAAATGTTTCAAATGTGACGAAACAAGTCGAAAATGTTTTAAAAGTGAAAAACCAATTTCAAAATATTTTAAAAGTGACAAAATGTTATAATTGATCAATGTTTCAAATGTGACAAACAAGTTGAAAATATTAAAATTGATCAATGTTTCAAATGTGACGAAACATGTTGAAATTGTTTTAGAAGTGACAAAACAATTTCAAGACATTTAAAAATTGACAAAATGTCTAAATTTATTAAGATATTTAATGGGAGACGAAATATCAAAATTCAAAGTTTCAAATATGACAAAACATTCTAAAATATTTTAAAAGTGTCAAAATGTTAAAATTGATAAAAGTTTCAAATGTGACGAAACAAGTTGAAAATATTTTAAAAGTGACAAAACAATTTAAAGACATTTTTAAAGCGACAAAATGTCAAAATTGATCAAGATATTTTATGGAAGACGAAATATCAAAATTCAATTTTTAAACGTGACGAAATTATTTTAAAATGTTTCAAAAGTAACGAATATACTAACATATTTTAAAAGTAACAAAATGTTAAAATTGATTAGATTTTCAAATGTGAAGAAACAATTTAAAAATGTTTTAAAAGTGACAAAACAATTTCAAAACATTTTAAAAGCAACAAATTGTTAAAATTGATCAAAGTTTTAAATATGACGAAACAAGTTTAAAATGTTTTAAAAGTGTATAAACAATTTCAAAATATTTTAAAAGTGACAAACTGTTAAAATTGATCAAAGTTTCAAATATGACGAAACAAGTTGAAAATGTTTTAAAAGTGTAAAAACAATTTCAAAACATTTTAAAAGTGACAAAATATTAAAATTGATCAAAGTTTTAAATGTGACGAAACAAGTTGAAAATGTTTTAAAAGTGATAATGCAATTTCAAGACATTTTAAAAGTGACAAAATGTCAAAATTAATCAATATATTTCATGGGAAACGAAATATCAAAATTCAATGTTTCAAAATCGACGAAACATTCTTACACATTTTAAAAGTAACAAAATGTTAAAATTAATAAAAATTTCAAATGTGACGAAACAAGTTGAAAATGTTTTAAAATTTTAAAAGTGACAATATGTCAAAAATGATCAAGATATTTAATGGGAGACGAAATATCAAAATTTAAATTTTAAATGTAACAAAAAATACTAAAACATTTTAAAAGTGACAAAATGTTAAAATTTATCCAAGTTATAAATGTGAAAAACATGTTGAAAATGTTTTAAAAGTGACAAAATGTTAATATTGATTAAAGTTTCAAATGTGACGAAACAGGTTAAAAATGTTGTAAAAATGACAAACCAATTTTAGACATTTTAAAAGTTACAAAATGTCAAAATTGAACAAGATATTTCATGGGAGATGAAATATCAAAATTCAATGTTTCAAAAGTGACAAAATAATTTGAAAATATTTCAAAAGTGACAAAACATTCTAACGCATTTTAAAAGTAACAAAATATTAAAATTGATCAAAGTTTCAAATTTGATGAAACAAGTTGAAAATGTTTTATAAGTGACAAAACAATTTCAAGAAATTTTAAAAGTGACAAAATGTCAAATTTGATCAAGATATTTCATGAGAGACGAAAAATCAAAATTCAAAGTTTTAAATGTAACAAAACATTCTAAAACATTTTAAAAGTGACAAAATATTAAGATTGATTAAAGTTTTAAATTTGACGAAACAAGTTGAAAATATTTAAAAGTGACAAAATAATTTCAAGACATATGAAAAGTGACAAAATGTCAAAATTGATCAAGACAAAATATTAAAATTCAATATTTCAAATATAATGAAATATTCTAAAATATTTTAAAAGTGATAAAACGTTAAAATTGATCAAAGTTTCAAATGTAACGAAACAAGTTAATAATATGTTTTAAATGTAACAAAAGAATTTCAAGATATTTTAAAAGTGACAAAATATCAAAATTGATCAAGATGTTTTATGGGAGACGAAATATCAAAATTCACTGTTTCAAATGTGACGAAACAATTTAAAAATGTTTTAACAGTGACAAAACAATTTCAAAACATTTTAAAAGTGAAAAAATGTTAAAATTTATAAAATTTTCAAATATGACGAAACAAGTTGAAAATGTTTTAAAAGTGTAAAAACAATTTCAAAACATTTTAAAAGTGACAAAATGTTAAAATTGATCAAAGTTTCAAATGTGACGAAACAAGTTGAAAATGTTTTATAAGTGACAAAACAATTTCAAGACATTTTAAAAGTGACAAAATGTAAAATTTATCAAGATATTTCATGAGAGACGAAATATCAAAATTCAAAGTTTCAAATGTAACGAAACATTCTAAATATTTTAAAAGTGACAAAATGTTAAGATTGATCAAAGTTTCAAATTTGACGAAACAAGTTGAAAATATTTAAAAGTGACAAAACAATTTCAAAACATTTGAAAAGTGACAAAATGTCAAAATTGATCAAGATATTTCATGGGAAACAAAATATTAAAATTCAATGTATCAAATATAATGAAACATTCTAAAATATTTTAAAAATGACAAAATGTTAAAATTGATCAAAGTTTCAAACGTGACGAAACAAGTTAATAATATGTTTTAAAAGTGACAAAATATCAAAATTGATCAAGATATTTCATGGGAGTCGAAATATAAAAATTTAATGTTTCAAATGTGATGAAACAATTTAAAAATGTTTTAACAGTGACAAAACAATTTCAAAACATTTGAAAACTGACAAAATGTTAAAATTGATAAAATTTTAAAATATAACGGAACAAGTTAAAAATGTTTTAAAATTATAAAAACAATTTAAAAACATTTTAAAAGTGTCAAAATGTTAAAATTGATCAAAGTTTCAAATGTGACAAAATAAGTTGAAAATGTTTTAAAAGTGACAATGCAATTTCAAGACATTCTAAAAGTGACAAAAGGTAAAAATTAATCAAGATATTTTATGGGAGATGAAATATCAAAATACAATGATTCAAACGTGATGAAACAATTTGAATATTTTTTAAAACTGTCGAAACATTCTAACACATTTTAAAAGTAACAAAACGTTAAAATTGTTCAAAGTTTCAAATGTAAAGAAACAAGTTAAAATTGTTTTAAAAGTGATAAAAATAATTTAAAAACATTTTAAAAGTTACAAAATATTATAATTGATCAATGTTTCAAATGTGACGAAGCAATTTGAAAATATTTCAAAAGTTTTTAAAAGTAACAAAATGTTAAAATTGATAAAAGTTTAAAATATGACGAAACAAGTTGAAAATGTTTAAAAATGTAAAAATAATTTCAAACATTTTAAAAGTGTCAAAATATTAAAATTGATCAAAATTTCAAATGTGACGAAACAATTTGATAATGTTTCAAAAATGACGAAACATTCTAACATATTTTAAAAGTAACAAAATGTTAAAATTGATCAAAATTTCAAATATGACGAAACAAGTTTAAAATATTTTAGAAGAGTAAAAACAATTTCAAAACATTTTAAAAGTGAAAAAATGTTAAAATTGATCAAAGTTTCAAATATGACGAAATAGGTTGAAAATGTTTTATAAGTGACAAAACAATTTCATGCATTTTAAAAGTGACAAAAAGTCAAAATTGATCAAAGTTTCAAATGTAACAAAAAAACTCTAAAATATTTTAAAAGTGTCAAAATGTTAAAATTAATCAAAGTTTCAAATGTGACAAGCAAGTTGAAAATGTTTTGAAAGTGACAAAATAATTTCAAGACATTTTAAAATTGATAAAATGTCAAAATTGATTAAGATATTTCATGGGAGACGAAATATCATAATGCAATTTTTCAAACGTGACGAAACAATTTGAAAATGTTTAAAAAGTGATGAAATATTTAAAAACATTTTAAAAATAACAATATCTTAAAATTGATCAAAGTTTCAAATATGACGAAACAAGTTGAAAATGTTTAAAAAGTGATGAAATATTTAAAAACATTTTAAAAATAACAATATCTTAAAATTGATCAAAGTTTCAAATATGACGAAACAAGTTGAAAATATTTTTAAACGTGAAAAAACTATTTCAAAACATTTTTAAATTGACAAAATATTAACATTGATAAAAGTTTCAAATGTGACGAAACAATTTGAAAAGTTTTCAAAAGTAGCGAAACATTCTAACACATTTTAAAAGTAACAAAATGTTAAAATTGATTAAATTTTCAAATGTGACGAAACAATTTAAAAATATTTTAAAAGTGACAAAACAATTTAAAAATATTTTAAAAGTGACATACTGATAAAATTGATCAAAGTTTCAAATATGACGAAAAATTTTTACGAAACAAGTTAAAAATGTTTTAAAAGTGTAAAAACAATTTAAAACATTTTAAAAGTGACAAAATGTTAAAATTGATCAAAGTTTCGAATGTGACGAAACAAGTTGAATTTTTTTTAAAAGTGACAATGCAATTTCAAGACATTTTAAAAGTGACAAAATGTCAAAATTGATCAATATATTTCATGGGAAACGAAATATCAAAATTCAATGTTTCAAAAGTAACAAAATGTTAAAATTCATCAATATTTTAAATGTGACGAAACAAGTTGAAAACGTTTTAAAAGTGTAAAAGTGACAAAATATCAAAATTGATCAAGATATTTAATGGGATACAAAATATCAAAATTTAATGTTTCAAATGTAAAAAAAAATTGTAAAACATATTAAAAGTGTCAAAATTTTAAAATTGATCCAAATTATAAATATGACGAAACAAGTTGAAAATGTTTTTAAAACGACACAACAATTTAAAAACATTTTAAAACTGACTAAATGTCAAAATTGATCAAGATATTTTATGGAAGATGAAATATAAAAATTCAATTCTCAAACGTGACGAAATAATTTGAAAATGATTCAAAAGTGACGTAATATTCTAACACATTTTAAAAGTAACAAAATGTTAAAATTGATTAAATTTTCAAATGTGACAAAACAATTTAAAAAATGTTTTAAAAGTGACAAAACAATTTCAAAATTTTTTAAAAGTAACAAAATGTTAAAATTGTTCAAAGTTTTAAATGTGCAAAAACAAGTTAAAAAGTTTTAAAAATGACAAACTATTAAAATTGATCAAAGTTGCAATTGTGACGAAATAATTTGAAAATGTTTCAAAAGTGACGAAACATTCTAACACATTTTAAAAGTAACAAAATGTTAAAATTGATCAAAGTTTCAAATATGTCGAAACAAGTTGAAAATGTTTTAAAAGAGACAAAACAATTTAAAACATTTTAAAAGTGACAAAATGTCAAAAAATATCAAGATATTTCATGGGAGACGAAATATCTAAATTCAATTTTTCATACGTGACGAAACAATTTGAAAATGTTTCAAAAGTACGAAATATTCAAACACATTTTAAAAGTAACAAAATGTTAAAATTTATTGAATTTTCAAATGTGACGAAAAAATTTAAAAAGGTTTTAAGAGTGACAAAAAAATTTCAAAACATTTTAAAATGACAAAATGTTAAAATTTATCAAAGTTTAAAATGTGAAGAAATTAGTTGAAAATATTTTTAAAGTGACAATGCAATTTCAAGACATTTTAAAAGTGACAAAATGTAAAATTTGATCAATATATTTCATGGGAAACTAAATATCAAAATTTAATGTTTCAAACGTGATGAAACAATATAAAAATTTATCAAAATCGACAAAACATTCTAACACATTTTAAAAGTAACAAAATGTTAGAATTGATCAAAGTTTCAAATGTGACGAAACAGTTTAAAAATGTTTTAAAAGTGACAAAACAATTTCAAAACATTTTAAAAGTGACAAAATGTCAATGTTGATCAAGACATTTCATGGGAGACGATATATAAAAATTCAAAGTTTTAAATGTAACGAAATATTCTAAAACATTTTAAAAGGGATAAAATGTTAAAATTGATCAATATTTCAAATGTGACGAAACAATTTGAAACTATTTAAAAGTAACAAAACAATTTCAAGACATTTACAAAGTGACAAAATTTCAAAATTGATCAAGATATTTCATGGGAGACCAAATATCAAAATTCAATGTTTCAAACGTGACGAAACAATTTTAAAATGATTCAAAAGTGACGAAAAATTCTAACACATTTTAAAAGTAATAAAATATTAAAATTTATTAAAGTTTCAAATGTGAAGAAACAATTTGAAAAAACATTTTAAAAGTGAAAAAATGTTTAAATTGATTAAAGTTTCAAATGTGACGAAACAAGTTGAAAATGTTTTAAAAGTGACAAAATAATTTTAAGAAAATTTAAAAGTGAAAAAATGTCAAAATTGATCAAGATATTTCATTGGAGACGAAATATGTAAATTCAAAGTTTTAAATGTAACGAAACATTCAAAAACATTTTAAAAGTAACAAAATGTTTAAATTGATCAAAGTTTCAAATATGACGAAATAAGTTAATAATATGTTTTAAAAGTGACAAAACAATTTTAAGACATTTTAAAAGTAACAAAAATATCAAAATTGATCTAGATATTTCATGGAAGACGAAATATTAAAATTCAATGTTTCGAACGTGACGAAACAATTTAAAAATATTTTAAAAGAGAAAAAACAATTTTCAATCATTTTAAAAGTGAACAAATGTCAAAATTGATCAAGATATTTCATTGAAGACGAAATATAAAAATTCAAAGTTTTAAATGTAACAAAATATTCTAAAACATTTTAAAAGTGACAAAATGTTAAAATTTATCAAAGTTTCTGTTAGGATCGGGGACGCCCTTGGAGGACCGGAGTATTTCCGGTTTTAGGAAGGGTGGCCGCTTACAACACACAACACACTTTGGTGATAGTCCGGTTAGAGACTATAACCGTTCTCAGCACTACATAAACTGTCACAGACTCTTGAACCGGGTTCAAGGGCGGAAATGTCTGTTTCAGTCTGAAGCAACGTATGCGACTTAAATGATGTTTAGAAGGAGTCGGTTTTAGAGATGGAGTGTATGGACCGGTTTTTGACTTAAGGAGTAATATTGTTTTGGTTAGGTTAATTGAGTAAGCAGGAAACAAAGGAAATGACAAGAGACAAGATTTTTTATAGATGTTCGGAGAAAACCCTCCTACGTCACCCCTTCTTCTCAAGTTATGAGAAGGATCTTAACTAACTTTTATAGTTACAACAACACTGCCGGTCACTCTTGATGTAATACAAAAACTCAGCACAAACACACACAGAGAGCTTCCGGTTTATAACACACCGGTTTTGGATCGTAAGAGTTTATCTCTCTAAGATTTTATGACTTATCGCTTTTCTCAGAAGAATGTGACTCGTTTTCTTGCTTGATATGATTCACATTAAATGAGGACGCTTCATCTTCCTTTTATAGTAGATGAGATCCCAACGGTCATTTTCTTCTCTCTTCTGGATTGGTTGATCATTATCACGCCTGGTGTAGAGAGGTTACTTGCACGTTTCACCTTCCTCAACACTTGGCAATCATGCAGACACCTCTGAGTGTATGATGACGTAACCGGTTTTCAGTTTCGAACACGTGTCGGGCATGCACCTCCGGTTGTCAACATCGGATCAGTAAACCATCATTGCTTTCCTCGCATGCTTCCGATCTGATCTTATCTTCTTTTATCACTTCGAGACACGTCTATTTCGTCATGTTACGTCACTCTTGCAGATTGAGTTTCCGGTTTTGTCTCTTGTGCAGTATGATCCGGCTGGAATGTGGACTTTGTTTTTGCTAGCCGATCTCTTGATAGATTTGAAACCGGTTCCTCTGATCTTTGACTTGATCACTTGGAACATATTTCTTTGAAGTGTTTCAGCAACCGGTTGATGAGGCTCCAGCCGGTTCATACGATTTGATCTGTTCCTGCACAGGAGGTTAGCAACTGTTTAGTTTTTCTAGCCGGTTCCAAAAATTAACATTACTTAATTTTTCTTATCAATTTCTCCATTTTTGATTATTTAGAATAAATATTCAAAACTTGTAATGTATGGCCGGTTTGAAAATTAAATTTCTTAATTTTTCTTATTAGTTTCAAATGTGACGAAACAAGTTGAAAATATTTTAAAAGTGATAAAACAATTTCCAAACATTTTAAAAGTGAAAAAATGTTAGTAATGATCAAAATTTCAAATGTAACAAAACAAGTTAAAAATGTTTTAAAAGTGACAAAACAATTTCAAGACGTTTTAAAAATGACAAAATGTTAGAATTGATAATGATATTTCATGGGAGACGAAGTATGAAATTCAATGTTTCATACGTGACAAAAATTTGAAAATATTTCAAAAGTGACGAAACATTCTAAAATATTTTAAAAGTATTAGAATGTTAAAATATACTAAGATGTTTCATGGGTGACGAAATATAAAAATTCAATGTATCAAACATGACTTAACAATTTGAAAATGTTTCAAAAGTTACGAAACATTCTAACACATTTTAAAAGTAACAAAATGTTAAAATTAATCAATGTTTAAAATGTGACGAAACAAATTGAAAATATTTTAAAAGTGACAAAATGTGAAAATTGATCAAAATTTCAAATGTGAAGAAACAAGTTGAAAATGTTTTAAAAGTGACAAAATGTCAAAATGATCAAAATTCAATGTATCAAACGTGACGAAACAATTTGAAAATGTTTCAAAATTGACAAAACATTCTAACACGTTTTAATAGTAACAAAATGTTAAGTTTGATCAAATTTTCAAATGTGAAGAAACAAATTGAAAAATGTTTTAAAAATGACAAAACAATTTCAAAATATTTTAAAAGTGACAAAATTTTAAAATTGATTAAAACTTCAAATGTGATGAAACAAGTTTAAATGTTATAAAGGTAATAAAATGTCAAAATTAATCAAGATATTTCATGGGAAACCAAATATCAAAATTCAATGTTTCAAACGTGACGAAAAAATTTGAAAATATTTCAAAAGTGATGAAACATTCAAACACATTTTAAAAGTAACAAAATGTTAAAATTAATCAAAGTTTCAAATGTGACAAAACAAGTTCAAATGTTTTAAAAGTGACAAAACAATTTTAAGTGAAAAAATATCAAAATTGATCAAGATATTTCATGAGAGACGAAATATGAAATTCAATGTTTCAAACATGACAAAACAATTTGAAAATATTTCAAAAGTGATGAAATATTCTAAAATATTTTAAAAGTATAAGAATGTTAAACTTGATCAAGATATTTTATGGGAAACGAAATATAAAAATTCAATGTTTTAAACGTTACTTAACAATTTGAAAATGTTTCAAAAGGTACGAAACATTCTAACACATTTTAAAAGTAACAAAATGATAAAATTAATCAATGTTTGAAATGTGACAAACAAAGTTGAAAATGTTTTAAAGTGATTTAACATTCAAACACATTTTAAAAGTAACAAAATGTGAAAATTGATCAAAATTTCAAATGTGACGAAACAAGTTGAAAATCTTTTAAAAGTGACAAAACAATTTCAACACATTTTAAAAGTGACAAAATGTCAAAATTGATCAAGATATTTCAACGGAGACGAAAAAAAAATCAAAGTTTCAAATATAATGAAACATTCTAAACATTTTAAAAGTGACAAAATGTCAAAAATGATCAAAATATTTCATGGGAGATAAAATATCAAGATTCAATGTTTCAAATGTGACGAAACAATTTGAAAATGATTCAAAAGTGACGAAACGTTCTAACACGTTTTAAAAGTAACAAAATATTAAATTTGATCAAAGTTTCAAATGTGACAAAACAAGTTGAAAATGTTTTAAAATTTATAAAACAATTTCAAGACACTTTAAAAGTGATAAAATGTCTAGATTGATCAAGATATTTCATCGGTGATGAAATATAAAAATTCATTGTTTCAAATGTAACGAAACATTCTAAAACATTTTAAAAGTGACAAAATATTAAAATTGATCAAAGTTTCAAATGTGACGAAATAATTTAAAAATGTTTTAAAAGTGACAAAACAATTTCAAAACATTTTAAAAGTAACAAAATGATAAAATTAATCAAAGTTTCAAAGGTGACAAAACAATTTGAAAATGTTTTAAAAGTGACAAAATAATTTCAAAACATTTTAAAAGTGACAAAATGAAAATTGATCAATGTTTTAAATTTGACGTGTTAGGATCGGGATCGCCGAAGGAGACTGAAGTCTCGCTAAGATAAACGCTTACACACACGTCGATTGATAATAACCCAATTAGAGGTTAATATTGATCTCTATATTTCACAAGTTGTCACAAACTCTTGAACCGAGTTCAAGCGCGTAAGTGTTTGTTTCAACTTGAAACAACGAGTGCACAGTTTGGACAGCAATGAGAGGACACAAAGTAGAAAGAAAACATAACACAGAATTTATGGATGATCGGAGATAATTCTCCTACGTCACCCTTTCTTCTCAAACTTTGAGAAGAATATTCACTCATAATATTTAAACTATTTACAATGCTTACGTCAAACACCCAATGGTTATTTACTGCTCGTTTTCGACTTCTCACTAAGCTCACTCTATTGAACAGAAACAGATTCTGTCAACTTACAATACTCACCACTCACACAAAATATATGAAATTGTAATACACTTGAATTTCTAACACACCCTGTTTTGAAAGTTTAAGCAATTTTATAGTAATATGTGAACGTGAGAAGGGTTGAAAGATTGAGAAAAAGGTTATCATAGGTTGTACAAAGGTGGTAAGGTTAAAAGGTGGTTAATTTGGTGTTGATCCTTGTTCTCTTAAATAGAGAATATGAACACGTTCATATTCTTTTCCTTCAACGACTATTTTTCCTTAATGGTACTTCGTTTCTTGAACCTGATTGGTTGAGGATCGATATAGTACAACTTTGGAATATCCTCTGTTCTTGTTTAATAATAAGTCAACATGGAATTAATTTGTTAATGATTTCCGAGGAGCATATCAGCATGCAGATTTCTCTTTTAATGATTTGGTTTGTCTGGGGTAATGTGATAAACATTTTCTCCAAGTGAACTGTATCGGACTTATACCGATAATTTAATAATGATTTCTAAGGTGCAGATCAGCATGCATATTTATCTTCTAATGATTTGGTTTGTCTGGGATAATGTGATAAACATCTACTCCAAGTGAACTATATCGGACTTATACCGAAGTAGGGGTCTGAGTTCATTTGGTAGGCTTCTGCTCCCAAGAAGTTTTCATCAGACTTGTATTAAAATGGCAATAATACAGTTTGGACATGTGAAGGCTCCCCTCTGTAATTACCGAAATTGTTCTTCCTAGCACTAAAAAGAAAACTATCGGCTGTGTTTAGTACAAAGTTGTCTTAGCATAATACTAGTTCTGCTTCTTAGATCTAACCAATCAAACTACTGATTGGATTACCGATTTTGCCTTCATGTGAATAACCGGTCAAACTACTGTTAGATGGATATTATCGATCCCGCTTCTTAGGGTAAAACCGGTCAAACTCCCGATTGTGCCGTCTTTTATGAACCGAAGATACTACCGGTCAGACTACTAGTCGGTTAACCGGTTCTTCTTCATAATACATAACCGATAAGTTTACCGATCAGCTTGCTAAGAGGTAGAGCCGTTTTCCATTAACGAACTAATTCACTATTAATTCCGCTTCTTGTATAAGTAGCCGAACATAAAGTCGATCATATAATACTGATTTGCATCGTCTTTATAAGACTGATGAGATAGTATCGGTTGCAATTCTTTAAGTAAATGACTGAACGAATAACTGATCATACTACCAGTTTGTGCTTCATGGATAGAATATTGAAAATATTACCGGTAAACTGGCTAAGCGGTAAAACCAATTTTAATTACTAAACCGATCCATTACCGGTTGCGCCTCTCTGATAGATAGCCGAACAGATGACTGGTTGTACCGTCATTTATAGATCCAAAAATATAATACTAGTTGCGGTTTGCCAATTTTTTCATTTGTCTTTTAAAAAAAAACCGAACTGCTTCACTTTCCGGTTTTTCTTTATCCTGCACAAAAATGAACTTGATTAAGTTCTTTAGATAATTAATTAATCAAATGTTTGAAATGTGACGAAACAAGTTGAAAAAGTTTTAAAAGTTAAAAAAATGTGAAAATTGATCAAAATTTCAAATGTTACAAAACAAGTTAAAAATCTTTTAAAAATGACAAAATAATTTCAACACATTTTAAAAGTGATAAAATGTCAAAATTGATCAAGATATTTCATTGGAGACGAAATATTAAAATTCAAAGTTTCAAATGTAACGAAACATTCTAAACATTTTAAAAATGACAAAATGTTAAAATTAATCAAAGTTTCAAATGTGACGAAACAAGTTGAAAATATTTTAAAAGTAAAAAAACAATTTCGATACATTTTAAAAGTGACAAAATATAAATATTGATCAAAATATTTCATCGAAGACGAAATATCAAAATGCAAAGTTTCAAATGTAACGAAACATTTTGAAACAAAGTTACAAATTTGATGAAACAAGTTCAAAATGTTTTAAAAGTATAAAAAACAATTTCAAGACATTTTAAAGTGAAAAAATGTCAAAATTGATCAAGATATTTCATGGGAGACGTAATATCAAAATTGAAAGTTTCAAATGTAACAAACATTCTTAAACATTGTAAAATAACAAAATGTTAAAATAGATCAAAGTTTCAAATGTGATGAAATAATTTTAAAATATTTTAAAATGACAAAACAATTTCAAAACAGTTTAAAAGTGACAAAATGTTGAAATTGATCAAAATTTCAAATGTGACGAAACAAGTTCAAAATGTTTTAAAAGTCACAAAACAATTTCAAGACATTTTAAAGTGAAAAAATGTCAAAATTGATCAAGATATTTCATGGGAGATGTAATATCAAAATTGAAAATTTCAAATGTAACCAACATTCTTAAACATTGTAAAATAACAAAATGTTAAAATAGTTCAAAGTTTCAAATGTTGCGAAATAATTTTTAAATATTTTAAATATGACAAAACAATTTCAAAACAGTTTAAAAGTGACAAAATGTTAAAATTGATCAAAATTTCAAATGTGAAGAAACAAGTTCAAAATGTTTTAAAAGTCACAAAATAATTTCAAGACATTTGAAAGTGAAAAAATGTCAAAATTGATCAAGATATTTCATTGGAGACGAAATATCAAAATTCAAAGTTTCAAATGTAACGAAACATTCTAAACATTTTAAAAGTGACAAAATGTTAAAATTAATCAAAGTTTCAAATTTGACGAAACAAGTTGAAAATATTTTAAAAGTGAAAAAAAAATTTCGAGACATTTTAAAAGTGACAAAATATAAATATTGATCAAGATATTTCATCGAAGACGAAATATCAAAATGCAAATTTCAAATGTAACGAAACATTTTAAAATGTTTTAAAATTGAAAAAATGTTAAAATTAATCAAAGTTACAAATGTGATGAAACAAGTTCAAAATGTTTTAAAAGTCACAAAACAATTTCAAGACATTATAAAGTGAAAAAATGTCAAAATTGATCAAGATATTTCATGGGAGACGTAATATCAAAATTGAAAATTTTAAATGTAACAAACATTCTTAAACATTGTAAAATAACAAAATGTTAAAATAGATCAAAGTTTCAAATGTGACGAAATAATTTTAAAATATTTTAAAATGACAAAACAATTTCAAAACAGTTTAAAAGTGACAAAATGTTAAAATTGATCAAAATTCCAAATGTGACGAAACAAGTTCAAAATGTTTTAAACGTCACAAAACTATTTCTAGACATTTTAAAGTGCAAAAAATATCAAAATTGATCAAGATATTTCATGGGAGACGTAATATCAAAATTGAAAGTTTCAAATGTAACCAACATTCTTAAACATTGTAAAATAACAAAATGTTAAAATTGATCAAAGTTTCAAATGTGACGAAATAATTTTAAAATATTTTAAAAATGACAAAATAATTTCAAAACAGTTTAAAAGTGACAAAATTTTAAAATTGATCAAAATTTCAAATGTGACAAACAAGTTAAAAATATTTTAAAAGTGACAAAACAATTTCAAGACATTTTAAAGTGAAAAAATGTCAAAATTGATCAAGATATTTCATGGGAGATGTAATATCAAAATTGAAGTTTCAAATGTAACAAACATTCTTAAACATTGTAAAATAACAAAATGTTAAAATAGATCAAAGTTTCAAATGTGACAATACAAGTTGAAAATATTTTATAAGTGACAAAACAATTTCAAGACATTTTAAAAGTGAGAAAATGTCAAAATTGATCAAGATATTTCATGGGGACGAAATATCAAAATTCAAAGTTTCAAATGTAACGAAAAAATCCAAAACATTTTAAGAGTGACAAAATGTTAAAATTGATCAAAGTTTCAAATGAGACGAAAGAAGTTGAAAATGTTTTAAAAGTGACAAAATATTTTAAAAGTTATAAAATGTTAAAAATAATCATGATATTTCATGGGAGACGAAATATATAAGTTCAATGTTTCAAACGTGAAAAAAATTTGAAAATGTTTTAAAAGTGACGAAACATTCTAACACATTTTAAAAGTAACAAAGTGTTAAAATTGATTAAAGTTTTAAATGTGACGAAACAAGTTGAAAATGTTTTAAAAGTGACAAAATAATTTCAAGACATTTTAAAAGTGATAAAATGTTAAAATTGATCAAAATTTCAAATGTGTCAAAACAAGTTCAAAATGTTTTAAAAGTCACAAAACAATTTCTAGACATTTTAAAGTGAAAAAATATCAAAATTGATCAAGATATTTCATGGGAGACGTAATATCAAAATTGAAAGTTTCAAATGTAACAAACAATCTTAAACATTGTAAAATAACAAAAATGTTAAAATAGATCAAAGTTTCAAATGTGAAGAAATAATTTTAAAATATTTTTAAAATGTCAAAACAATTTCAAAACATTTTAAAAGTGAAAAATGTTAAAATTGATAAAAATTTCAAATGTGACGAAACAAGTTCAAAATGTTTTAAAAGTCACAAAACAATTTCAAGACATTTTAAAGTGAAAAAATGTCAAATTGATCAAGATATTTCATGGGAGACGTAATATCAAAATTGAAGTTTCAAATGTAACAAACATTCTTAAACATTGTAAAATAACAAAATGTTAAAATAGATCAAAGTTTCAAATGTGACAATACAAGTTGAAAATATTTTATAAGTGACAAAACAATTTCAAGACATTTTAAAAGTGAGAAAATGTCAAAATTGATCAAGATATTTCATGGGGACGAAATATCAAAATTCAAAGTTTCAAATGTAACGAAAAAATCTAAAACATTTTAAGAGTGACAAAATGTTAAAATTGATCAAAGATTCAAATGAGACGAAAGAAGTTGAAAATGTTTTAAAAGTGACAAAATATTTTAAAAGTTATAAAATGTTAAAAATAATCATGATATTTCATGGGAGACGAAATATATAAATTCAATGTTTCAAACGTGAAAAAAAATTTGAAAATGTTTTAAAAGTGACGAAACATTCTAACACATTTTAAAAGTAACAAAGTGTTAAAATTGATTAAAGTTTTAAATGTGATGAAACAAGTTGAAAATGTTTTAAAAGTGACAAAATAATTTCAAGACATTTTAAAAGTGATAAAATGTCAAAAATGATCCAAATATTTTCATGGGAGACGAAATATAAAAATTAAATATTTCAAACGTGATAAAATAATTTTAAAATGTTTCAAAAGTAACGAACCATTCTAACACGTTTTTAAAGTAACAAAATGTTTAAATTGATCAAAGTTTAAAATGTGACTAAACAAGTTGAAAATATTTTAAAAGTGACTAAACAATTTTAAGATATTTTAAAAGTGACAAAATGTCAAAATTGATCAAGATATTTCATCGGAGATGAAATATGTAAATTCAAAGTTTTAAATGTAATGAAACATTCTAAAACATTTTAAAAGTGACAAAATGTAAAAAATTGATCAAAGTTTCAAATGTGACTAAACAAGTTGAAACAATTTTAAAAATGAAAAAACAATTTCAAGACATTTTAAAGGTGACAAAATATAAAAGATCAAGATATTTCATCAGAGATGAAATATAAAAATTCAAAGTTTCAAATGTAAGGAAAATTCTAAAATATTTTTAGTGTGACAAAATGTTAAAATTGATCAATGTTTCAAATGTGACGAAACAAGTTTAAAATGTTTTAAAAGTGACAACACAATTTCAAGACATTTTAAAAGTGACAAAATGTCAAAATTGATCAAAATATATCTTGGGTGACGAAATATCAAAATTCAATCTTTCAAACGTGACGAACAAATTTTAAAATGTTTCAAAAGTGACGAAACAATCTAACACCTTTTAAAAGTAACAAAATGTAAAATTGATCATAGTGTTAAATGTGACGAAACAATTTGAAAATGTTTTAAAAGTAACAACATTTTTAAAACATTTTAAAAGTGACACAATGTTAAAAATGCTCAAGTTGTTGGATCTCCGAGCACAACTTCATGCAGCTAGTTTTAACGACTTGTTAGATATATTATCTAAGTAGATACGGTGTGCGTATTCTTCTTATTATCCAATTTGATATCACAAAGAAAATTAGATGCTAGGAAAGTAGGATTAATATATTTAATGGGAGACAAAATATCAAAATTAAATGTTTCAAACGTGACGAAACAAATTGAAAATGTTTTAAAAGTGACAAACCTTTCTAACTTGTTTTAAAAGTAACAACATGTTAAAATTGATCAAAGTTTCAAATGTGACGAAACAAGTTGAAAAATGTTTTAAAACTAATAAAACAATTTCAAGACATTTTAAAAGTGACAAAATGACAAAATTGATCAAGATATTTCATGAGAGACGAAATCTCAAAATTCAATGTTTCAAACGTGACGAAACAAATTGAAAATATTTCAAACGTTACGAAACATTCTAACACATTTTAAAATTAACAAAATGTTAAAATTGATCAAAGTTTCAAATATGACAAAACAATTTGAAAGTGTTTTAAAAGTGACAAAATGAAAATTGATCATCAAAGTTTCAAATATGAAGAAACAATTTGAAAATGTGGTAAAAGTGATAAAACAATTTAAGACAATTTAAATGTGATAAAATCTCAAATTAGATCAGATATTTCATGGGAGACGAAATATGAAATTTCAAAGTTTCAAATGTAACGAAACATTCTAAAACATTTAAAAACTAACAAAATGTTAAAATAATTAAAGTTTCAAAGGTGATGAAATAATTTGAAAATGTTTTGAATGTGACAAATTGTTAAAATTGATCAAAGTTTCAGATGTGACGAAATAAGTTAAAAATGTTTTAAAAGTAACAAAAAAACATCAAGACATTTTAAAAGTGACAAAATGTCAAAATAGATAAAGATATTTCAAGGGAAACGAAATATTAAAATTCAAAGTTTTAAATGTAATGAAACATTCTAAAACTTTTTAAAAGTGACACAATGTTAAATTTGATCAATGTTTCAAATGTGACGAAACAAGTTGAAAATGTTTGAAAAGTGATAAAAAAAAAATCCAAGAAATATTAAAAGTGACAAAATATCAAAATAATCAAGATATTTTATGGGAAACGAAATACCAAAATTCAAAATTTCAAATGTAAAGAAACATTCTAAAACAATTTAAAAGTGACAAAATTTTAAAATTGATTAAAGTTTCGTATATGACAAAATAAGTTGAATATATTTTAAAAGTGACAAAATGTCAAAATAGATCAAGATATTTCATGGGAAACGAAATATAAAAATTCAAATTTTCAAAAGTAACGAAACATTCCAAAACATTTTAATAGTGACAAAATGTTAAATTTGATCAAAGTTTAAAATTTGACGAAACAAGTTGGAAATGTTTTAAAAGTGACAAAACAATTGAAACACATTTTAAAAGTGACAAAATGTCAAAATTGATCAAGATATTTCATGAGAGACGAAATATTAAAATTCAAAGTTTTAAATGTAATGAAACATTCTAAAACTTTTTAAAAGTGACACAATGTTAAATTTGATCAATGTTTCAAATGTGACGAAACAAGTTGAAAATGTTTGAAAAGTGATAAAAAAAAATTCAAGAAATATTAAAAGTGACAAAATATCAAAATAAATCAAGATATTTTATGGGAAACGAAATACCAAAATTCAAAATTTCAAATGTAAAGAAACATTCTAAAACATTTTAAAAGTGACAAAATTTTAAAATTGATTAAAGTTTCGTAAATGACAAAATAAGTTGAAAATATTTTAAAAGTGACAAAATGTCAAAATAGATCAAGATATTTCATGGGAAACGAAATATAAAAATTCAAATTTTCAAAAGTAACGAAACATTCCAAAACATTTTACTAGTGATAAAATGTTAAATTTGATCAAAGTTTAAAATTTGACGAAACAATTTGGAAATATTTTAAAAGTGACAAAACAATTGAAACACATTTTAAAAGTGACAAAATGTCAAAATTGATCAAGATATTTCATGGGAGACGAAATATTAAAATTCAAAGTTTTAAATGTAATGAAACATTCTAAAACTTTTTAAAAGTGACACAATGTTAAATTTGATCAATGTTTCAAATGTGACGAAACAAGTTGAAAATGTTTGAAAAGTGATAAAAAAAAATTCAAGAAATTTTAAAAGTGACAAAATATCAAAATAAATCAAGATATTTTATGGGAAACGAAATACCAAAATTCAAAATTTCAAATTTAAAGAAACATTCTAAAACATTTTAAAAGTGACAAAATTTTAAAATTGATTAAAGTTTCGTATATGACAAAATAAGTTGAAAATATTTTAAAAGTGACAAAATGTCAAAATAGATCAAGATATTTCATGGGAAACGAAATATAAAAATTCAAAATTTCAAAAATAACGAAACATTCCAAAATATTTTAATAGTGACAAAATGTTAAATTTGATCAAAGTTTAAAATTTGACGAAACAAGTTGGAAATGTTTTAAAAGTGACAAAACAATTGAAACACATTTTAAAAGTGACAAAATGTCAAAATTAATCAAGATATTTCATGGGAGACGAAATATTAAAATTCAAAGTTATAAATGTAATGAAACATTCTAAAACTTTTTAAAAGTGACACAATGTTAAATTTGATCAATGTTTCAAATGTGACGAAACAAGTTGAAAATGTTTGAAAAGTGATAAAAAAAAAATTCAAGAAATTTTAAAAGTGACAAAATATCAAAATAAATCAAGATATTTTATGGGAAACGAAATACCAAAATTCAAAATTTCAAATTTAAAGAAACATTCTAAAACATTTTAAAAGTGGCAAAATTTTAAAATTGATTAAAGTTTCGTATATGACAAAATAAGTTGAAAATATTTTAAAAGTGACAAAATGTCAAAATAGATCAAGATATTTCATGGGAAACGAAATATAAAAATTCAAAATTTCAAAAATAACGAAACATTCCAAAACATTTTAATAGTGACAAAATGTTAAATTTGATCAAAGTTTAAAATTTGACGAAACAAGTTGGAAATGTTTTAAAAGTGACAAAACAATTGAAACACATTTTAAAAGTGACAAAATGTCAAAATTAATCAAGATATTTCATGGGAGACGAAATATTAAAATTCAAAGTTATAAATGTAATGAAACATTCTAAAACTTTTTAAAAGTGACACAATGTTAAATTTGATCAATGTTTCAAATGTGACGAAACAAGATGAAAATGTTTGAAAAGTGATAAAAAAAAATTCAAGAAATTTTAAAAGTGACAAAATATCAAAATAAATCAAGATATTTTATGGGAAACGAAATACCAAAATTCAAAATTTCAAATGTAAAGAAACATTCTAAAACATTTTAAAAGTGACAAAATTTTAAAATTGATTAAAGTTTCGTATATGACAAAATAAGTTGAAAATATTTTAAAAGTGACAAAATATCAAAATAGATCAAGATATTTCATGGGAAACGAAATATAAAAATTCAAATTTTCAAAAGTAACGAAACATTCCAAAACATTTTAATAGTGACAAAATGTTAAATTTGATCAAAGTTTAAAATTTGACGAAACAAGTTGGAAATGTTTTAAAAGTGACAAAACAATTGAAACACATTTTAAAAGTGACAAAATGTCAAAATTGATCAAGATATTTCATGGGAGACGAAATATTAAAATTCAAAGTTTTAAATGTAATGAAACATTCTAAAACTTTTTAAATGTGACACAATGTTAAATTTGATCAATGTTTCAAATGTGACGAAACAAGTTGAAAATGTTTGAAAAGTGATAAAAAAAATTCAAGAAATATTAAAAGTGACAAAATATCAAAATAAATCAAGATATTTTATGGGAAACGAAATACCAAAATTCAAATTTTCAAATGTAAAGAAACATTCTAAAACATTTTAAAAGTGACAAAATTTTAAAATTGATTAAAGTTTCGTATATGACAAAATAAGTTGAAAATATTTTAAAAGTGACAAAATGTCAAAATAGATCAAGATATTTCATGGAAACGAAATATAAAAATTCAAATTTTCAAAAGTAACGAAACATTCCAAAACATTTTAATAGTGACAAAATGTTAAATTTGATCAAAGTTTAAAATTTGACGAAACAAGTTGGAAATGTTTTAAAAGTGACAAAACAATTGAAACACATTTTAAAAGTGACAAAATGTCAAAATTAATCAAGATATTTCATGGGAGACGAAATATTAAAATTCAAAGTTATAAATGTAATGAAACATTCTAAAACTTTTTAAAAGTGACACAATGTTAAATTTGATCAATGTTTCAAATGTGACGAAACAAGTTGAAAATATTTGAAAAGTGATAAAAAAAAAATTCAAGAAATTTTAAAAGTGACAAAATATCAAAATAAATCAAGATATTTTATGGGAAACGAAATACCAAAATTCAAAATTTCAAATTTAAAGAAACATTCTAAAACATTTTAAAAGTGACAAAATTTTAAAATTGATTAAAGTTTCGTATATGACAAAATAAGTTGAAAATATTTTAAAAGTGACAAAATGTCAAAATAGATCAAGATATTTCATGGGAAACGAAATATGAAAATTCAAAATTTCAAAAATAACGAAACATTCCAAAACATTTTAATAGTGACAAAATGTTAAATTTGATCAAAGTTTAAAATTTGACGAAACAAGTTGGAAATGTTTTAAAAGTGACAAAACAATTGAAACACATTTTAAAAGTGACAAAATGTCAAAATTAATCAAGATATTTCATGGGAGACGAAATATTAAAATTCAAAGTTATAAATGTAATGAAACATTCTAAAACTTTTTAAAAGTGACACAATGTTAAATTTGATCAATGTTTCAAATGTGACGAAACAAGATGAAAATGTTTGAAAAGTGATAAAAAAAATTCAAGAAATTTTAAAAGTGACAAAATATCAAAATAAATCAAGATATTTTATGGGAAACGAAATACCAAAATTCAAAATTTCAAATGTAAAGAAACATTCTAAAACATTTTAAAAGTGACAAAATTTTAAAATTGATTAAAGTTTCGTATATGACAAAATAAGTTGAAAATATTTTAAAAGTGACAAAATGTCAAAATAGATCAAGATATTTCATGGGAAACGAAATATAAAAATTCAAATTTTCAAAAGTAACGAAACATTCCAAAACATTTTAATAGTGACAAAATGTTAAATTTGATCAAAGTTTAAAATTTGACGAAACAAGTTGGAAATGTTTTAAAAGTGACAAAACAATTGAAACACATTTTAAAAGTGACAAAATGTCAAAATTGATCAAGATATTTCATGGGAGACGAAATATTAAAATTCAATGCATCAAACGTGGCGAAACAATTTGAAAATGTTTCAAAAGAGACGAAACATTCTAACACATTTTAAAAGTAACAAAATGTTAAAATTGATCAAAGTTTCAAATATGACGAAATAATTTGAAAATGTTTTAAAAGTGACAAAAACAATTTCAAAACATTTTAAAAGTGACAAAATGTCAAAATTGATCATGATATTTCATTGTAGACGAAGAATAAAAATATATTGTTTCAAACGTGACCAAACAATTTGAAATATTTTAAAACTGAAGAAATAATCTAAAAAAATTTAAAAGTAACAATATGTTAAAATTGATCACAGTTTCAAATGTGAAGAAACAAGTTGAAAATGTTTTAAAAGTGACAAAACAATTTCAAAACATTTTAAAAGTGACCAAATGTTAAAATTGATCAAAATATTTCGTAGGAAACGTAATATCAAAATTCAAAGTTTCAAATGTAACGGAACATTCTAAAACATTTTAAAAGTTACAAAATGTTAAAATTTGTCAAAGTTTCAAATGTGATGAAACAAGTTGAAAATGTTTTAAAAGTGACAAAACCAATTTCAAGACATTTTAAAAGTGAAAAAAATGTCAAAATTGATCAAGATATCTCATGGGTGACGAAATATCAACATTCAATGTTTCAAACGAGACGAAATAATTTGAAAATATTTAAAAATTGACGAAACATTCTAACACATTTTAAAACTAACAAAATGTTAAAATCAATCAAAGTTTCAAAGGTGATGAAACAATTTGAAAAAGTTTTAAAAGTGATAAAACATTTTAAAAGTCATAAAATGTTAAAATTGATCAATGTTTCAAATGTGACGAAAAAGTTGAAAATATTTTAAAAGTGATAAAATAATTTCAAGACATTTTAAAAGTGACAAAACGTCAAAATAGATCAAGATATTTCATGGGAAAATAAATATCAAAATTTAAAGTTTCAAACATGACCAAACAATTTGAAATAAAAGTTACAAAACATTCTAAAACAATTTAAAAGTAACAAAATGTTAAAATTGATCAAAGTTTCAAATAGGACGAAACAAGTTTAAAATGTTTTAAAAGTGACAAAACAATTTCAAAACATTTTAAAAGTGACAAAATGTTAAAATTGATCCAAATTTCATATGTGACGAAATAAATTGAAAATATTTTAAAAGTGACTAAACAATTTCAAGACATTTTAAAAGTGATAAAATGTCAAAATAGATCAAGATATTTCATGGGAAACGATATATCAAAATTCAAAGTTTCAAATGTAACGAAACATTCTAAAACATTTTAAAAGTGACAAAATGTTATATTTGTTCAAAGTTTCAAATGTGATGAAACAAGTTGAAAATGTTTTAAAAGTGACAAAACAATTTCAAGACATTAAAGTGACAAAATATCAAAATTGATCAATATATTTCATGGGAGACGAAATATCAAAATTCAATGTTTCAAACGTGACGAAACAATTTAAAAATGTTTCAAAATTGACGAAATATTCTGACACATTTTAAAAGTAACAAAATATTAAAATTGATCAAAGTTTCAAAGATGACGAAACAATTTGAAAATGTTTTAAAAGTGACAACAATTTCAAAATATTTTCAAAGTGACAAAATGAAATTTTATCAAAGTTTCAAATGTGACGAAACAAGTTGAAAATATTTTAAAAGTGACAAAACAATTTCAATACATTTTAAAAGTGACAAAATGTCAAAAAAGATCGAGATATTTCATAGGAGTCGAAATATCAAAATTCAATGTTTCAAACGTGAGTAAACAATTTGAAATATTTAAAAAGTGGCGAATCATTCTAAAATAATTTAAAAGTAAAAAAATGTTAAAATTGATCAAATTTCAAATGTGAGGAAACAAGTTGAAAATGTTTTAAAAGTGACAAAACAATTTCAAGATATTTTAAAAGTGACAAAATGTCAAAATTATCAAGATATTTCATCAGAGATGAAATATCAAAATTCAAAGTTTTAAATGTTACGAAACATTCTAAAACATTTTAAAAGTGACAAAATGTTATAATTGATCAATGTTTCAAATGTGACGAAGTAAGTTGAAACTGTTTTAGTGAAAAAACAATTTCAAGACATTTTAAAAGTTACAAAATGTCAAAATTGATCAAGATTTTTCATCGGAGACGAAATATCAAAATTTAAAGTTTCAAATGTAAAGAAACATTTTAAAACATTTTAAAATTGACAAAATGTTAAAATGTTAATGTTGTGTTAAGTATTTTGAGATGGGATAAATCATAATTTGAATTTAATTGTTACTTAATATTATAGTCATGAGCATGTTATTAATGTAATTTCTTAATATTTTTTTTTATTTATGAGTACAACTGTTGTTACTGTATCTTCTAATGCTAATTCGATTTTGATCCTTAATGGAAGTAATTTATAGGATTGGAAAGAGAGCATTCTTATTGTTCTCGGATGCATGGATATCAATTTGTTGTTTAGAATGGATGAGCTCACTCCTACTACGGATGATAGTAACTTTCATGATAAGAGAATATATGAAGAGTGGTAACGTTCTAATCGTTTGAGTCTTATGATCATAAAGCATGGCATACCTGAGGCTTTTAAGGGTGCGGTATCTGATGAGATAACTAATGCCAAAAATTTCCTTGCCAAAATCGAAAAGTACTTTGAAAAAAGTGATAAAGCAGAAACTAGCACTCTTTTAAAGAGACTAATTTCAATGAAGTTTAAAGGTAAGAAAAACATAAAGGAGATGTCTAATGTTGCTTCTATGTTGAAAGCACTCAAACTCGAGAGTCCTGATCAATTCAGTCAATTTCAGGTCAGTTCTAACTGTCAAAAAGAGAAATTGTCTCTTAATGATCTCATTTCATTTTGTGTACAAGAGAAAGAGAGATTTAAACAAAACAAGACAAAAAGTGCTCATTTGGCAAGCACCTCTAAAGAAAGGGGTATAAAGAGGAAAAATGAGTTTGCTAAAGATAAATTTCTAGCACAAAAGAAACAAACTCAAGCTAAAACTCAAGTTAAAATTGATAAGAGTTGTTTGTTTTGTAAGAAGAATTGACATCAAAAGAAAGAATGTCCTGAGTACCGTATTTGGCATGCTAAGAAAGTTAATTTAGCTTCAGTACCAAGAAAACTTGGTGGTTAGACTCTGGTGTTACTGTTAATATATGTGTTTTATTGCAGGGTTCCCTGAATTACCGAAGACCAATTGATGCTGAAAAACGCATATATGTGGGAGATGGGAAATCGGTAGAAGTGGAAGTGGAAGCAATCGTGCATTTTAGACTGTTATTTGGATTTAATGGATACTTTTGTTGTACCGTCATTTAGACATAATTTGATTTATATTTTTGTATGGACAAATTGGGATATCATTGTTCATTTGGAAATGGAAATTTAACTTTATCTATTAAATCTAAAGTTGTTGGAACTGGTTCACTTATAGCTTATAATTATCTTTATTTGCTTGAAACAATTGCTTCTTATAATGAAATCTTGAATGTGGAATCACATGGTACTAAGCGCAAAACAAATAATGAAAATTCAAGTTCCTTATGTCACAAGCGATTAGGACATATCTCTAGAAATATAGTTGAAAGACTTGTTTTCTGAAGGAATTTTGGATAAAAATGATTTTTTAGACTTTAATGTATGTATTGAATGCATTAAAGGACAACAAACTAAAAAAAATAAATTATGTGTAATAAGGGCAATTGACGTCTTAGAGTAGATACATACGGACATTTATGGGCCATTTTTTTACATCTTCTTGGAATGGTCAACAATATTTTGTATCATTTATAAATGATTAATCAAGATATACATATATATTTCTAATTCATGAAAAATCAAAGGTATTGAATGTGTTCAAATCATTTAAAATTGAAATTCAAACCAACTCAATAAAAGAATAAAGAAAGTCAAATCTAACTGTAGTGGTGAATATTACGGTAGATATGATGGTTTAGGTGAACAACGTCCAAGACCTTTTGCCAAATACCTAGAGGAGTGTGGGATTGTCCCACAATACACCATGCTTGGTTCACCTAGAATGAATGGTGTGGATGAAAGATGTAATCGCACTCTTAAGGACATGGTAAGGAGTATGATTAGTCGTTCAACTTTACCAAAATCCCTATAGGGATAGGCACTAAAGACTAGAGCCTACATTTTAAATAGAGTATCAACTAAAGCAATTGCTAAAACACCTTATGAGCTTTGGACTAGTCGTAAACCTAGTTTAAAACATTTTCATGTTTGGGGATGTCCTGCTGAGGCAAGGCTTTTAGGCCGAATGAAAGAAAATTTGATCCCAAAACAGTTAGTAGTTATTTTATTGGGTACTCTGAACGATCAAGGGGATATAAATTTTATGATCCCAAGTTAAAAACAATATATGAGACAGGAACTACAATATTTTTTTAGGATATTGAGTTTGATGGGAGAAATAACTTTGTCTTTGAAGATAATTTAGATTCAACAATTTTTATTTAAGAAGATTTGATTCATATCCCAAATGATATTGACATTGATATAGATTTTATTCCTATTGATGATCAAGTTAAAAATCAAGAGCAACAAGAAATTGTTGAACAAACTCATGAAGAACAAACTCAACAATCTCAAGATCAAGTGCTTTTAAGATGATCCACTAGAAAAAGGAGAACTGCTATATCAAATAATTATATAGTTTTTCTTCAAGAAAATGAGGATAGTGGTAATATAATGGAAGATGACCCTATCAACTTCCCACATTCTATGAAGGATACTAATTCTGAAAAGTGGATTTGTGTAATGAACGAAGAGTATAAATCTATGCAAGACAATAAAGTTTGGGAACTTGTCACATTACCAGAAGGAAAAAAATCTATTGGTTGTAAATGGATTTTTAAAACCAAATGGGATTTAAAGGGTAATGTTGACAAATATAAGGCTCGTCTGGAGAAAAAAGGTTATTCTTAGAAGGAAGGGATTGACTTTAAAGTTTTATCGAATGACTCTTTTAGGACAATCATGGCATTCGTTGCACGGTTTGATATGGAGCTTCACCAAATGGATGTCAAGACAGCATTTCTCAATGGAGACATTGAAGAAACAATCTATATAGTACAACCAGAAAACTTTGTGTTGAAAGACTCAAAGCATATGGTATGTAAATTGAGAAAATCCATTTATGGGCTCAAACAAGCTTCTCGTCTATGTTATTAAAATATCATCTAATTTGGTTTCGAGGTAAATGTCGTTGATGAATGTGTGTATCAGAAATTTGTTGGGAGTCAACATATTATTTTGATTTTGTATGTTGATGACATACTACTTGCCACAAATGATTTAAGCATATTGTATGGAACCAAGAGTTTTTTATCAAAGAATTTTGAGATGAAAGATCTTGGCGAAGCTTCTTTTGTGGTAGGAATCCAAATACATTGAGATCGTTCTCGAGGTATCCTTAGATTATCTCAAAGAAACTATATTGATACAGTGCTTAAAAGGTATGGAATATTTGATAGTAAACCTTTAGATACCCCTGTCGCTAAAGGAGACAAATTTAGTCTCAATCAATGCCCAAAAAGAAATCTTCAAATTGAAAAAATGAAATCAATTCCATATGCTTCGGTTATTGAGAGTTTGATGTATGATCAAGTATGTACACGTCCTGATATTACGTATATTGTTGGAGTTTTAGGCAGATATTTTAGTAACGCGGAATTAGATCATTGGTAAACAGCCAAAAGGGTTATGAGATACTTTAAGAAAACAAGAGATTGCATGCTCATATATAAGAGGTCAAATAAGTTTGAGATCATTGGGTATTCTGATTCTAATTTTGCGGATTGCCAAGATAGTAGATGATATATTTTAGGCTATATTTATCTTTTGGCTAGAGGAGCTATATCTTGGAAGAGTGCTAAACAAACACTTGTAGTTTCTTCTACCATGGCAGTTGAATTCATAGCATGTTATGAGGCATTAAATCATGGTTTATGGCTAAACAATTTTGTCACAGGGATGAGTATTATGGAAGGAATTGAAACACCACTAAAATTATATTGTGACAACAAATCAACCATATTATATTCCAATAACAATAGGAGATCCTCTTACAAAAGACTTGGTACCCATGTTAAAGAAATGGTACAAAATAGACAATTAATCATAGAGCATATGGGAACAAACTCCATGTTAGAAGATTCTCTTACAAAAGACTTGGTACCCAAGGTCTTTCATGAGCACACTACTCACATGGGTATTTTAGTATTTGAGGATCTTTAGTTTAAGTGGGAGTTTATATTACATTGTTGTTCTATGACTTTAAAGTATTTGTTTATACACTTATGTTTTTCAGTATTGATAATGTTTAAAAATATTTTGTACAATAATGTTAAAATTTTGATCTCATTTAAGTAGAACCAATTGATAATTGACATGAAAATATCATCGGGCATGGAATTTTCATTCCTCACATTCATGGTATAATTTTTCAGTTAATTGTATTGATTTATGTGATCATTGTTGGGTCTAATTGTGATTAAATACAACAACGAGCTCTTTGATCCTATATTGATATAATTAATTGATAAAATTGTTTATACAACATATGAATGAGATGACACAAAACTTCGGACGCATTACGATTGTTAAATTTATTTTTTGTAATACGTGATCCAGTGTGAGATTTTTGGAATTTATGAGTCACTATTATAATAAATAATTGTGCAAGTGTCATCTTTTAATTAATCCAAAATAATGTGATCTAATGTGAAATCGAGTTTATAGGCTTATAGGTGTATTTGTCATGAATATAATGTGAGGATACCTAAGTGAACTTTATAATTTTATGAAGGGGCTAAATTAGAAATGCTCAAACCAAAATAACTAACATTATAGTTATTTTGTAATGGTATGGTCCCCAATTGATGTACGATTCATTTTGCTTTTTGCGTCCCCATCAACCGAGTGAGAAAACAATTTGACGTACTCATCAATTGGAAGATCCATCCCATTTATAAGGAAGAGAAGATTAAAGAATCTTTCAATTCTAAAAAAGAGAAATGAGTATAGGTACGTTTTCGCTAATCGCAATCGATAGTTTTAATTTTTCACACATATTATTAGAATTTAATTTAGATAAATCTAGTATCAAACATCATGAATGAAGCATCAAGAATCAAGCATAAAACATATGACAACATGTATACTCTCAAACAGATACTTAAAATATAAAATTGAAACTTCATAGAATTGAAAGGAACATACCCTTTATGATCCACGTTCTTGAAGGTTTTCCATTAGCCGTATGACAATATGTATACTCGCTATCAGATCAATAAGATAACTGCGAAGAATATTTTTTGTCAAACAAATTGTATGCAAGACATGTCAACATATTACTTATTATGACCAACAAATTTACTTGGCCAAGCATCAAATCCATGAGGAAAACAATTGACATAAATAAGAAAATTGCTGGATAAGGTAATGATTGGGTTACATTGCATAAATTTACAAGATATATGTTTACTTTGGTATGTAGGGTTCATTGAACAAGTAGCTGATAGATTTATAATCTGCATAACCCTTGATACTTCTTTTTGATATAGAGTTCATCAAACATTCTGATTGATATGCAAAATACACATTCCTAGGCTATTAAAATTGAAGTTTTTTTAAATGTTAGAATTCATTAAAAATGAAGAGTGCCTCAATGGTTGCAGCTGTTGGGGTTTACAAAATTATAGGTTTAAATTCACCAATCTGTCTAAAACACAGAAGAGGCTATGACAGAATAAAGACCACATAAATGGGAAAAAACTAGTATTTTTGAAAAGAAAAATGTTGCTACGGTGATTGTTATGGGTGATGGGAGTAGTATACCTTTTAGCTTGTTTGTGAATATCAAAACCTGTGATCTGGTTCAAGAGGAACTGAGTCATGCCTTGATCAGTTTGATCATAAAATAGTTTGTAAAGAAGTATGCGAACTGTCTGAATCTCCCTGGAATCTTCAGCAGATAACTTAAGCACCAAATCCAACACGCGAATCTATCAAGCACATAAAATTTTAAGATATCAAATAGGCAAATCATTTCAATATTCTCTCTATTTGATTTTATCTAAATGCTTTTGATTAAAAGTGTTAGTAAATCTTACTTTATCAGGGGAATGATCAAAATTAATATCTATAAGAATGTTATTGGTTAGAAATACAAAAATGATATACATTTTTAAATCAAGACAAAGTAAAAAACAACAAGAAATGTTAATCAAAATATAGAAAAGTTTTTCTTACAGAAATGTACATAATAAATAACAGTATTGCATTGAGTTGAATCAATATTTAGTTATCTATATTACAGTTTTTGAATAAGTAGGTTTTATCATTTTAAAATATTTATATTATATGTAAGTACTTTGTAATAACAAATATTATATATATATATATATATATATATATATATATATATATATATATATATTATTCCTAATTAGAATGCCTTATAAATGGATGGAGGTGGAAGTGTGGATATCATGCTAATTTCCTACACTAAAAAAATAAATAAAAATAAAAATTAATAGTTTTAAAAAATAATAATTTGCATGCTTTTCATAAGAGATCCTGTTGCAGAATTTTTTTTTTTTTTCTAGTTTTGTGTCTGTTTCAAGCCATCATATGTGTCATGCCACTTTGAAAACACGAGAGTAAACTTTGACTCCTTCATTGATTCAGCAGTAGGCCCGCATATATCACCTGAAGGGATCTGATTTGTTCGAAAGAAACCAATTATCAGATCATTTAGCAATGAGCCATTAACTAAAAAAAAAAAAAAAGAAAAAAAAAAAGTAATGCAACAGAAACAGCCATCTCACCTTCAGACTCAATCAATAAATTGTGATAGTGAAAAGATGTTATGAAATTAGCAACCTCAAATAACAACATGATAATATCACTATTCTGAAGTGTATGATGTTCCTTCACGATATCTTCTCCAATAGACTTGTAATCACCCTTATTACTATTATTATTATTTGAAGAGTTTGAGTTAGAATCAGTTTTTTTTCATTAATTTGTCGAATTTTTCATTAAATATATATAATCATATTATTACATAATAATAAATAATATATTAAAAATTTTTTATAATATATTTTTAATTTAAAACATTATATAAATGAATATATTATTTATTTAATTAAATAAAAATATATAATTTAATTTGAAATTTAATTACTAGTTAATAAATGATATAATTAGTTTAAATATTTGTATAGGATAATTAATATATTTTAAATTTTTATAAATTTATATATATACATATAAATATCAATATGTTTAATATCAACATGTTAAAAAAAGTGTTAAATAGAGGTAAGTATTAATGATTTTTCAAACAGTCTTTATTGATTCAATTTAAAATAAGGACAGATTTTTTAAAGTTTTTTTTATAATCTCCATCAAAACATTTTTCAAATCAATCCAATCTTATCCATCACATCACTTAAAATAATTTCCAAAATAATAAAATACCTTTCTCATTTTAAAATTATATTTTAAATATTACATATTTTAATATTAAATTATAATAAAAAAATTATTCTTTTCATTTGATTTATTTTTTACTATATTAATTTAATAATGCATATTGCTTTTATTATATTTTTTATTACGACCTAAATGATATGACTAAATGATATGAAAGATTCATCTGTAATATGAAAGACAGTAAATTCAGGATGAATCTGTAATGAATGATATTGAGAGAGAAGACTCTAAAAATTGATAATAAATGATATGAAGGATGAATTTGTAATATGAATTATATTTAGAGAGAAGAGATTGAGAGAAGACTCTAGAAAGATAATAAATGATATGAAGGAAGAATGAAAATTTGAGAAAAGGAAAAAGGAAAACTGCATCTAAGAAGAGGGATAAATAAGAAAAAATAAGAAATTATTATTTTAATATTAAATAGTAAGTACGACTCGCTTTAATTACTTTGAGTTTTTAAAATTACCTAACAACACCCAAGTTAATATTGGTTTTTAAAGCATTTGATATTAATATTTCATTTATATTGTTTTAGTTTAACAAATTGGATTAATCAATTTGTAAATTATAGTATAAGTTCAATTAATTAGTTTATAATATCACTCTTTTAAAATTTAATGATAATATATTTAAAATTTAAAATGATATAATTTCATATATTTCTTAATTAAATAAATATATTTTAATTTGAAATCGGTAACCCATTGATAAGAGTCCCTTAAAAGTCCTAAAGTTTTCAGGTTTGATTCCAACCAATTTGAGTTGAAACATGGAAATAGAAGTGTGTCATGCTATTTTTTCTTAATTCAAAAATGAAATTTATATGATAATTAATATATTTAATTTATAAACTTTTAATATATATATATATATATATATATATATATATATATATATATATATATATATATATATATATTCAATAAGAATCACCATAAAAATTGGAATATAAACTGACTTGAAAGTTCTTGTATGGTTTTTAATTTACTATATGTTTTAGTAGGTAGTTTAATCAAATTTTATATTTGTAAATTAAGTTTATTAAATTTAATATTTATATTTGACAAATTAATCGATTTATTAATAATTAATTATAATAATTTAAAAATATATATATGTTAAACATTCAATAATAATAATAATAAACAAATAATTAAAATTGTTTAAACTATATATTCTAAATTTAAAACATTATATAATTTAATATATTATTTAATTAAATAAATGATATATATATATATATATATATATATATATATATATATATATATATATATATATATATATATTAGTTTATTAATTATATAAATATTTTTAATTTAAATGATAACTTTTATGATAAAATATTTTAAATTACAAATAAATTAATTTGATTGGTTATTTAATAAACTAAATATATGTAAGTAAAATAAATATTTATTTATAACCCGGTAAATAATTTTTTTTTAAGGCGTCCACGTAGCTTAGCATGTGTTGAGTGAAGTTGGCAATACAGGGAAATACTGGGGTGTTTCGAAATTCGATGTGTTTCAATCTTAGTTTGCGTGTCAAACATCTTTTTAAAATGAAAAATTATTTTAAAAGATTTTGAGAGTACTTGGAAGCTTTTGGAATTAAGTATGAAATAATAAATTTTATTCAAATTTTAATAATCTGAGAATTTGTTGTAATCAAATGATAATTTGATTGAAACCCGATTCAAATTAATCAAACATAATTTATTTGAAAACCGTGTTGTCATGATTTTAAAAAATCAGTAAACTCTACGTGTATAATCGTACTTAATACCAAAGTTTCCATAAGGGGTTCGGTATTTGGTTATGCTCGGGAAAGAGATTTCGCGCTATATCCTTCGTGCCCATTGAAAACAGTTTTATTTATAAAGTAAAAATATGGCTATTATAAGTTTTATTTATAACATTTATTTCCTTTAATTAATAATTCAGGGGTCCTAAACTATAATAAATTTAGATTACGTAAATAATTATATAAATTTATTTAGAAGTGCGTACATGCAATTGCGTTGATATAAGACTTGAAAAATATCATAAAAGTATTAGAATTTAAAAATAAACATCAAACGGGCATTAGTCAAAATATTACGGGCATTAGTCAAAATATTTGTTTGAGAAATATCTCCAAAATATTTTTAAAAATGGATTAGGGTTCCAAAATTACAAAAATAATTTTGGAATATGAAAAAGTGGAACCAAACAGGTCTTGGGACCGGAGTCCTAGGGCTTGGATCCATTTTTACCAGTTTGGGCTCGGATGGGATCGGTCTATACCGAGGGTGGCCTAGATCGGGGCTCAAGAAACTCAGTTAAGGGACCAAAGGGTTCGACCGTAGGGTTCGAGAGGCTCGGTCCATAACTCAGATTGTTCGTTCCAAGGTCTAAGAGTTCGGTCCCAGATATATCTTTCTCGATCGTATACCCGAGCTTAGTCGGTTTCATAGTCGAATTCAAATTCAATTTGGCTTCTGAAATTGCTTCTTCTTCATTGTGTTTTGTCCTTGACAACCTACCTATGGTATAGGTTTTGACTTCTAATCCTATGGGAAATGATGGCGAGGAAGAAACGTGCACGTTGGTGAAAGAATTGAGGATATAAGCTTTCTAGAAGGATCGTCGACGTCGATCGAGAGCATCTTGCGTTCAGCTTGTCGAGCGGTAAAGACGTACAAAACGATGTCGTTTCATTTAAAATGAAAAACGCCTTTGCGTTACATTGCAGATCTTTCAGATCGGACGTCTAGGCTAACAAGGTTAGCGTTACATTAGCTGATCCCGTGTGGACCCGAGTACGCATTGCTTTGGTTATAGCCAACTACGCGACATGTTTCTAGGCGCTAGATGAAAATCCAACGCTGATCCGATGGACGAAATCCCTGATGTAGCTAATTCCTTTATTTTCGGTCACACCAGATTATAATTTTTTTTATTAAAATCAAATTTTAGCATTTGTCTTTCATTTTTCTTTACTAAATTAATATACAAAAATATTTTTGATAGCCTAAAAAAATTATGTTTATTTATTTTATTTTTGATTATTTTGGGGTATTTATTTAATTATACATAATTTATGTTTAAAATTATAATTAAATTATTTCAACCTTTTTTGGGTTTAATTTGGATAAAATAATTACAATATTTTAACCTCAAATTATTTTTAGATTTTTAATTAATTATTCTAAATTAGGGTTTAATTATCACAATAATTAGCGCTAATTTAGTTTTAACCTATCATGTGGGTTATTTTGAATTAAAAAATTCAAAATATTATTTTAATATTATTATAAATTAATAATATTTTATGCTTACATAATGCCCCTCTCAAACCGAGTTTGAATAAAACAAACTTTGTAAAATGTTTGCAAGTTCGAGGTTTGAATATTCTGAAATTCATACCTTAACTTATAAAGTAGAAAGATAGAACTTGGATGGAAATAGATGTTGGGAATGAATCTTAACTATAATTCATAGTGTTAGGTATAAATTATCACAATAGTCTCATGCATGTTAAGGAGTAGTCTTATCAACTACAAGTAAGACTTCTTTTAAGATACCTATCAAAACATAAGATTCTACTATGGAATAGATATGACTCTCTTGGGGAATAGTGATAATAATCATGCTATGTCCATTAAGGGATGAAATTTTTTTTCTAAGGATTGGTCATAATAATGACTTCCATGGATGCCTATCTAGATGCTTATTAAAATAGGTCCGTATAAATCATAAAAATGATTTATTGTTCCTATCAATAGAAAGGTCTTTAGTGAGATCATAACAATGATCGTGGATGCCTATTACAAGGTACGATTTCGGAGAGGTCTTATACAAAGTGACCTTCACAACTGGCTGAAAAATCATAATTCAGTTGGGGATTGTTTACGAGAGGAGCTGTTCTGATTGACAGATTATCTTTTCTAGTTTTGATAAAATGTCCTTCGCAACTGTGTGAAACATCGACCGGTCGTGTTGAGGGGAGCTTTGGCTTTAACGTGACAAAATTTCCTTCATATTTGGATTAAAACCGTTGACTTCCAAGGAACTTTTATCATTTAGGGAATATTTCAATATAATCTTTTCCCTATTGTTTTATAAAGTGACCTTCCCAACTGAGTGAAACATCGATTAGTTATGTTTTGTTGTCAAAAGGAGGGGATGCATGTTACTTTATTATGCTTTATGGTGCCTTATTTATTTGTGACAGAGGATCTTTGATAAAAGATATTTGGGGATGGACTATTCCAAATTTTGTTTCAAATAATACTTGAAAACATAAGAAACCCTGATTCTATCCATGGATCATAGAAATCTGGATTCGAAATATGTTCGGGGTTAAGTTACGAGCATTCTTCAATCGGTAGAGATCATCCTACTTAAAGATCATGAGTTCCTTTTTTATTCTATGCTAAGATATAGATAATAAATTCAATCTCATGTTGACGATTATCAAAATTCTTAACTTGCAGGGAAGGTGACCGAGACGTGAAGTCTCGTTCAGCTTTATTTTTGGTTGCTTTTGCCATGGGCCGCAATCCTTCAAAATTTCGATTATTCCTGGTATATTTGTAGAGAGAGTTTTAACTTTATGGCTTCGCAAATTTTCTTCTTTTCTTTCTTTTGTCTTTCAGGGTATATATGGGAAATTGATACGTTTTGCTCTTACTATATTCATCGAGACAACCGTCCGAGTGAGCATAAAAGATGATTTCAACACCTCAACCTATATGGGAGCATATATATTTTTTGGAAAACACACGGGAGCATATATATTTTTTGGTTCTCGGGGTATATCTAGGGGAATCAATATGCTTTTCTCTTGCAGTAGTAAATGGGACAGTCGCCCGAGTGAGCATAAATGATGATTTCACCTTAACCTACACGAGAGTGTTTATTATACATATATGTACATAGATTTTTTTTTAAGTCTTGAGTGTATCTCTCTTTGTTCTCTTGTATCTGGGTAATGAGACGTCCTTTCTCAAATTGCGGATTTGACTTGGATTTTGGGGGTTTATTTATATTTGTAAAAGTCTTCCCTATTGAGTTAATTTACTAGATAATTGCGTAGGAAGAAAATGAGCTTATTAAGAATATCCATTGATTAAACTTTTCTTGGATACCTGGGGATATATTCAGGAGATTCATCATTGTTTGATCAACAAAGCTCTCTTGACTTTTTGCCTTTACTTATTTCCTAAAATCATTGTCACCGGTTGGTGGAAAAATCAAAGTTCCTACTGTCTTTTTAATTTAGATGAGACAAAATTAGGAAGAGTTATTTATTTTATTTATTATTAAGACCAGACCTATATATAGGCTGCCTACGTATCTTTCTTTTGTCATTAACATATATATTTTTTATTTCTTTGGAAGAAATAGGCTTCACGTAGTTCTCCTCTTATAATGACGTAGATATATAAAATTAGAGGTCAATTAGTCCATTCGAGGTAGGGGACTAAATCTGTTTTAATCCTGGTAGGGCTGGATCTAAGCCTTCATAGTCTCGGTAAGGATGAATTATGAGTCATCATAGTCCAAGTAAGGCTAGATTGCGAGCCATCAAAATCATGGCAAGGCTGAATTCCGAGTCATCATAATCCTTGTAAAGATGGATTGCGAGTCTTCATAATCCTAGTAAGGCTAGATTGCGAGCCTTCATAATCCTAGTAAGGCTGGATTACGAGCCATCATAATCCTAATAAGGCTGGATTACGAGATATCATAATCCTGATAAGACTTGATTAAATTGCTTGGAGTAATAAATTTTTCACATTCAACTATATATAAGCAAAATACACCTCTATAAAGGATTTCATTAATTGGGAAGGGTCCTTCCCATCGTCGTTGGAACTTGCCCTTAAGGTCTAACAGTTCTCGAGTTCGTTTGAGCATCAAATCACCTTCTTTTAGGTTTCTAGGCCTGACCTTTCAATTAAAGGTATCAAACATTCATTTCTGGTAAACATGGGTTTTGCATAACGCATCCAACTAGTGGTCTTCCATTAACGTCAAATAGTCATATCGAGATTTTATCCAATCTTCTCCAATGAATTGGGACTCTAAAAGTACTCTCAATGTATGAATTTAATCTCGATGGGTTGTATGACATCCATACCGTATATTAGAGAATAGGGAGTTTCGTATGTCAATGACCGAGTAGTCGTACGATATCCCCACAAGGCAAACAACAACTTTTCATGTCAATCCTTGTATGTTCTAGTCATCTTCTTGATGATCCTAATAATATTTTTGTTAGCTGCTTCGACTGCGTCGTTAATTTGGAGTCGATAGGGCAATGATTTGTGATGTTCAATTTTGAAATCTTTGAGCAAGGATAAAAAATTTGTTTGAAGTGTCTTCCGTTAACTGAAATAATGGTATGAAGTACCCCGTATCTAGCTATGATATTTATGCAGATGAATTTTGTCACTTAAGTAGATTTCAAAATCTAATAAGACACTTCCTCGACCCATTTAGAAAAATAGTCGATCACCACGAGTATGAACTCATGTCCATTTGACGCATGGGGATAAATTTTCCCAATGACATCAATGCTCCATGTAAAAAAGGTTCATGGTGATGTCATACTGTTAAGAAAAGATATCGGAGTATGTTTTAGATCAGAATAGATTTGACACTAATGACAACTTCTTACAAGCTAACACATTCCCTTTCCATATTTTGCCAATAATATCCGAGATAAAGTATTTTCTTCTAAAGATTTAGTACATTCATATGTGTACTGCATACTCATGCGTGTACTTCCTCTATGATATGTCGTGCTTCGAGACCATCGAAGTAGAGCATATTTTGACCATTAAAATATCATCTTTATAACTTGTTAGTTATCCAAGCATAATTAGTGGAATACTAGCATAAAGCTCTTCATTCCTTAGCTAGTAAATGGGATGAATATTCTCCATACTCAATGCATTTTTGAAGAATGTCGAACCATGGTTTGGTGGGCATTTGAATGGAGACTACCACTCCGATTTCAAAATTAAGCTTCTGTTTCTATCGAATTTTCAATGGTTTGACCTTAATTTCAATAGGGATTTGGGTCATAACTGCTAGCGTAGTAAAAGCATCGTCAAAGCGATTTTGGCATCTTAGCGCATGAACAAAAGACACGTGATCAAACTTGTCGATAAACTAGAGTACGCATGTATAATAGGGTTTAATATTTTCCCCCGTACTTTCCATGTTCCGTTGACCTAGGATATAAATACGTTAGACTACGCATAGTTTTGTGGATCCACATTCATATGCGATTTTGAGACCTTAAAGGCATAACTCATACTCTGCCTCATTATTGATCACGGAATATTCTAACTTAATAGAGATGGGTTATATGTCCCCTTGGAATCTATCAAGAGAATTCCTATTCCATATCCATGCTTGGATAAATGTCCATCAAACATTAACTTCCACCTGTTTGAAGTGAGAATCATTATGTTGTCATCCGGAAAGTCGGGTTCGTAGTTCATAGGAAGGCTCTATCATGATGGTTGATCAGCTAGGAAGTCTACGACAACGCTTTCTTTAACAAATTTATCAACCGTATAAGTAATATCGTATTTAGACATCATTATAATCCATTAAGAGAGTCTAGGTGATAATAGCGTTCACTAAAATAAATAATGGAGTGAATCCAATCTGGATACCATTTTGATAAGATGGGCTTACATATAATGTCTCAATCTTTTAGTGATCCATGAAAATGTCCAACACAATTTTCAGGTGTCGAATAGTAAACGGAGATCTCGAGTTTATTCTCGTTTTATTGAGCCAAAAGGCTGCCCATAGACAAATTGGTCACTGTGAGGTAGATAATTAAGGGAATATCGGACCTTGGTGACATAAGGACCGATGGTGACTTTAGAAAGTCTTTAATTTTGTCAAATGTTTGTTGACAAGTTTCATCCCACTAAATTTTTTTATCCTTTTTCAATAACTTGAAGAGGGGATCGCATGTGACAGTCTATTTGCTAATATTCAACTAATGAAATGAATTTTACCGAGGAAGTCCCAGACTTCTCTTTCATTTTAGGTGTAAAATAGTCGTAATTGCCTCGATTTTGGAGGGGTGGACTTATATTCCTTGTTGGGCAATAAGAAATCCTAGCATCTTACTAGTGGTGACTCTAAACGCATATTTGTTGGGTTTAATTGAAGTCGATACTTTCTAATTCTTTGCAAGAATTTGTTCAGGTTGAGAATGTGTCCTTAGCGATCTTTAGATTTCATGATTATTTCATCTATATAGACTTCAACTTTCTTGTGGATCATGTCGTGCAAGATAATAATTAGTACTCTTTGGTAAGTAGCCACGACATTTTTAAGACCGAATGACATGACACTAAACCAAAACGTGTTTACCTCTGTGATGAATGTACTTTTCTCTTTGTCTTCTTCAGCGATTAAGATCTGGTTATATCCTGAAAATCCATCCATGAAAGATAATAGTTGATTTCCAATAGCGTGATCGACCATAATGTTAATATGAGGTAAATAAAAATTATCCTTAGGTCTAGCTTTGTTTAGATCGTAGTAGTCTACACGCATGCACATTATTTTGTCTTTCTTTAAGATGGGAACCACATTGGCTATCCATGTGGGGTAGTCCATAGTTTCAAGGAATCTTGCTTCCAACTATTTTTGAACTTCTTTTATTTTGGCTACAGCCTTAGTTTTCATTCGCCTTAACTTCTTTTTGACGGGTTTAGCCTCTGGATAAAGGGAAATATAATGTCAAACATTGTCAGGATCTACGGCGGCATATCTTTATAAGACTAGGCAAACATGTTTATCTTGGTATTTAGAAATTCTATCACTTTATGAAGTTCGTTATCATTCAGACTCTGCCGATTCAATACAATTTGAGGATCGTCTGTCGTATTGAGGTTCACTTCGATTTTTGTTTCAGCAGCAGAAACGATTTCGTCCTCATGTTCCAAAAAGATTTTCATTTTAAAATTAATATCAGGTTGAAAAGAAACATCTTCATCTAAAACATATTTGAAACTATACTCTGGTATTTTATTGGACACTTTATTGCAAAAAGTAGAAGACATCCCATCAGGATTGTCGTTACAGACTTCTTTATTTATTATAACATCAGATACTTTTTCATAGTGAGAAAGGGGTGTTGTTGTCATCAACACTCACGTTGATCACAAGAGTTTTGTCAGTTGTTGGTAGGTTTGCAGAATCGTTCTCACAAGAACTTTAATCATCCAAGCTATTTTCCATCATAGATGGTTCGTTTCTGACCAACTTTTTAGGGTTTCATGTCAATAATCAATCATTTTCCTAATCATATTAACAGATGAATTAGGATGATAAGAACAATCTATAAATATTTCAAAATCTAGAGAGCGTGTTTGCGAAACTTGATTGAAAAATGGCTCAGGAAAATCAAAGCATAGTGTGGTTTCCCCTTCTCGCACAAACTGTCCATTTAGAGTCGAAGGGATAAGTATATATTGATTAGATATTTTACTTTTTCTAGAACCCTCATAACCTGTCGAAGTATATCCAATACTAAAATTATCCGAATCATAATAGGACGAAGTAAAAGAAGGCATGCTGGTAGCATTTGGTCCTAGACTCATTCCTGGGAAATATCCCATTTTTAGCATGAGACGCTAGACAAGACCCTGTAGAGTGTAAAGTCAGGAATGTGAGATGATTGTAAATGAATATATATATATATAGCGAGATTCTAACTTAAATCATATATATGGTAGATTGATTGTAACTAGAATCATAAATATATAGATACATTAAATAAAAATATATTTTAGTTATATACAAATAATTGTATTTCATATATATATATATCATATTTCATTAACTTTAAACCAATGCATTTCAGAAAACATATTGTATAAACCCTAAAACAAACATTATTCAATAATCTACCCTAATAAATGTACATCTTTGAAGAAAACGATGTTGAAGATCAATATTCATCGAGTGAGGTTGATGAAGATCAATTCTGAACAAGATGGTATTAAGGATAGAACGAGGTTTTTGGCGACATCAGTTGATCGAGGGTTTTAGCGAGGTTACTAAAGTCTTTCAGTTAAGTTACTATAGGTTTACAATAAGGTTGCTAAAGGATTCCAGCGAGGAATGTTTCGGCGAGGTTGGGTTGAGGGAGAGCGTGAATTGTAGGTAGGGTTTGGGGTGGGGTGTGAGTTGGGGAGAGAGAAGAAACATAGAGGCATATGAAAAAAATTCAAAATCCTGGGTAATATTTTTGTAAGTTATTTCGCGCAAAACCTTTTAAGAGGGGTGATTAAAAGTTTTGGACTGAAGGGGTGTACAACTATTTTTGCATTACACATAAGTTAGCACAAAATAATTTTAGATTGAAGCGTCTGCAACTATTTTTGTATTACACATCAATTAGCATAAAATTGAAATATTTATTGCAATCACTCATTTTCCAAGTCATTGAATTAAATATTACAGATCCAATGACACTTTATGTAAGTAATTTTCAACTTTCAACTATAGGGTAAAATTTTGCATATTTGACTTCCAACTACGTTGACATTAATATGAATTGAGCATGGAATTGCAATATTCCTTGTAATCAGTCATTTTCAAAATCATTGTTGTAAATGTTGCACATCAAATGGCATTTTATGTAAATAATTTTTAACAGTCTGGTACAATTTTATATATTTCTCTCCCACATACGTTTGCATTAATCTGAATTTAGCGTAGAGTTGCAATATTTCTCGCAATCAATCATTTTCAAAGTCATTCTAGTAAATATTGCAGATCTAATGACATTTTATGTAAATCATTTTCAACTCTCAGGTAGAATTTTGCATATTTGGCTAGCAACTACGTTTGTATTAATGTTAACTAAGCACGGAATTGCAGTATTTGTTGCAATCACTCATTTTCACTCTCATCGCATATGTTATTGCAAATTTAATGTCATTTTATGTAATTCATTTTTAAATTACACTAAAAAAAAATACTACCATGTCTGAATACATGTTTTTATTAACTGGAACTACAATATTATAGAATATAACAATAAATATTATGCAAAATAATTTACATCTTAGTGTGCAGAGTACATTTGAAACTATAACATCAAAATATGTAATTTACTGATTGTTCTTTATCTTCTATAGATTCAACATCTTCAATTGTACTATTATCAGAATCACTTTGTAGATTGTCACTTTTCTCCTTTTATCCGATTTATACATCTCACCCAATATTCATAACATTTGGATTGCTAAAATTGTTGACATCATATAAGAGAATATTTAGGTAAATATACAATTCTATGGTAGGGATACTCTTCATTTGTCAACATTTCCTATAATTTTCCATTTATTTTTGCTTTAAAAACGACCATCCATTCATAATTATGATCATTCGTTGTGGTTGGATAGTTCAAATAGTAAAATTGTATAGCTTGTTGAGCAAGAACAAATGAGTCGTACTTAAAATATCTCTATTTCATGATTATGAAAATCAATATACTTCTTAATTCTATTTTTTATCACCAATCTTTTCCTGAATGTCAGCCAAATGATGAATTGGCGTCGGAGGTATAACATTTTAAAGACTAGACTACTACTTCTTAATTCTATCTCTTATCGTCAATCTTTTCCTGAATGTCAGCCAAATGATGAATTGGCGTCGGAGTTATAACATTTTAAAGACAATACTACTTTATGACAATCAACCACCACCTACTTTGTTCTAATGATTTCCCATGTTTTTCCTGCCACGAACTTTTTATTCATAATAGTATCTCAGCTCTTTGTATCAGTGTTTTCATTGAATTGCATATTATTGATCAGATTCAGAGTTTTCACTCCTTCTTCCATACTCCTCATAATAGAGTTGCATTTTCCTTCTTGAATATCTGTAACTGAGTTCAATAAACAATTTCTTTTGATTCTAACTCTTATATATTGGAATTCTTCTGAAAAATTATAGGATTATTCTCTAACAATGGATCGTGTCAGAATAATATTTTTCTTCCATTATCGATTCTGACTTCGTTATCTTTAAGACCATGTCATTTCATTTTTGATTTGGCATGTCCATATGATTGTTTTTCATTTCATTTCATGAGTCTTATATGAACCAATTTGACCCATAATGAATATACTTTCATCTCAATGGTCCATATATGTATGATTGTGATCGCTAAATTCCATATGACACAATTTATAATGTCAAATTAACCCTATTTCCTTTGGGGTACATATAGTTTCTCATTTGACATTTTTATCTCATTGGGTTCGGTCGTGATTTTGTTGAGAATAATAATTTTTGTTATATAAATTGTTGATTTGTTAATTTTAAAATACTAATTAATTTTAATGGTTAGTTTTTTCATATTTATATAATGTGAAACTCCAATATCACAACCCGTTTATAATATATTTAATATATATATATATATATAAATTTATATTATTATAAAAAATAATTCTTTTTTAATTTTAAAAAATAAATTATATATAATACAAAATATTTCCTAAAACTTAAATAATCAAATGCTAATCTAAATATTAAATAATATAATAAAATTTTCAATTATAAAGAAAAAAAATAAAACAATCATATAATTTATTCAACTATTTTGAGTATTGAAATAGATTAACTTGAACAAACTAATAAATCATCTCTAAAAATTTGGTATATAATATTAAGGAACGTAATCTAAGGGCTAACTAAACTAATTATATATAACAAAAACAAGAGAAATCATTACAAATGTTAAAAGTTAATTTCAAATTCAACTATTTATTTTTTTATAAGAAAATAGATAGACATGTATTTTAGAAAGTATCACTCCCACATAATGAAAAAAAAAACAATCTAGACTATAATATTATTGAGATTAAAATATTTTACAACAAAAATCTGGTTAAATAATTTACCACAATATCTAAAAACAGTAAACCAATTTAAATTTAAACATAGAAAGAAAATTGTATCATTCTTAAATGTTAAAAAACAAATAAAAAAAACTTTTATAACTTCTATACATTTAATTTTAAATGTCAACCATATAAATCATCCCACAAAAAAAAATCCAAATTATCCAATATATAAATGAAAGAATATACTATATAGGTTTATATAATAAATGAAAATTTATATTTTTTTTTTATTGTTGATCAAAATTCTCAATATAATCTGAATTATAAATTAGTTCATTAAGAATTTTGAAAGAAAAGGTAAGTAATTAATTACACAACAATATTAATTATCATTAAAATGTAAAAAAGTAAACTTTTTTTTTTTAATATATAGATAATTGAATGGCAGGAATACAAAATAAGCTAATTCAGAATACCATTATCTGCATTAATCAAAGCAAAGCCATCCGGATATATCTTCCATTCTTTTCCAAGCTTGATTCTGTTTCAAGACTTCAATTCCGCAGGCTGAACAGATAGATATAGAGAGAAAGACGGATATGCCGACTTTAAAGCTCTTTACAAATGTCCCTGTAGATACCGTGGTTACCTCCGATATTCTCAAGGATGCTACCAAAGCTGTTGCTAAGATCATCGGTAAACCTGAATCGGTTCGTTCGTTTTCCCTTTGAACTTGGAATGTTTGTTTGTGTTAGTTAATTGACTTTGTCACCTGTTGATGACTATCAACTGTTCGATGAAATTACTGTTTCTTTTCATTTTATTTGTGGGATTTTCAGTATGTGATGATTCTGTTGGAAGGAAGCGTTCCCATGGCTTTTTCTGGGACAGAAGAACCAGCTGCGTACGGAGAATTGATCTCAATTGGGGGTCTAGGACCAAGTGTTAATGGAAAGTTGAGTTCAACCATTGCCGAAATTCTCCAACTTAAGCTCTCTATTCAGAGTTCTAGGTTTTACATCAAGTTTTATGATGTTCAGGTGAGCTTCTCTGACCATTTCTTGTACTTCATAAGTCTTTTTTTTCTTTCTTTCTTATGGAAACTCAAGGTATATGAGTTAGAGAAAACAATTAGTTTCTTTTTCCTTTCAAGAAGTTATATAAATGACTTAATGTGTAAGGAAGAAATCCCATCAAAGTAGCTTCAATGACCTAAGATCGATCCACAGAGAACAAATCTTGAATTGCAAAGGTAAAAAGAGTTATTATACACTCATTATAAGTGTGAAGCTAAAGAGATATAATTACCTTTTGAGTTTGGACTTTGGTGAACCAGTTGATTCGCTTAAGGTTTCTATAGCTTATAGTCTCACACACCTAACAGATCTGAGGGTCCGAGGCATTACAAAACTGATCCATTGGTGAAACAAGGTGTGAAGAAGGGCACCCTTTGAATATTGTGAGAACATAGTGTCACTTCTAGAGTCCTAAACGGATGTAACTCAAACTAGTAATGAAGCATGACGTGTGGGGGATATTATGATGTTACATATCGAGAAATCATTATAATTAATGGATGTAATTATGAGATTAATAACTTAGTTAATTACTTTTGATTTTTGTCTATAGTTGTTGTATAGTCTCACATGCTTAGAGGTAGCCACACCCATTACTTTGATTTACATTGGTTTGGCTTAAATGCAAGTTTTCATGTGTTTAGTTGTTTGGTATATTGTCATTGCCTTCCAATTACAATTGCTGGCATTTAGATTTTCTTATATGATTAGAATACTTGATTGTCTCTGTGATATGGTTTTCCAATATGGTGTGAGATTATTCTCTATCTAATCAATTGGCATGCCCTTTGATTAGGAAAATGATCTAATTACCATATTACAGGAAATTTATTTTGAACTTATGCAACTGAGTAGATATGTTTTGATTTTGAAAATATATTTTATTAATTTTGTGATTTGTATATATAAATTATAAAATCAATTAATTTTTTATTTATAATTCCATGTAAGCAAACATAGTCTAACTGTCTCTGTTTTCCTTGTTTTAGCGATCGTTCTTTGGTTTCAACGGCTCTACTTTTTGATCGGCTAGTTCGTCGTAGACTATTCTTCCTTCTTCGGTCATTTCAAGTTAGTTGTTAAAGTTTGTCTATTTCCTTTATGAACTCTTGAAATTGGTAAGAATCCAGTTGTGTTTATATGGATGTGTTTGATGTGTTGCAAGTTCCTTAATTGAAATGAAATGTATTCATATTATTATGATGGGTTAGGACATATTAATTGCTTACTATTCACGTGATTAAAACATGCAATAGTAAGAGCTAAATGTAAAACAATCTATTTATTATAGCTAATTCATATATGATATTCAATTTAGTGTATCCTTCTATACGTCTTCTTCCACTCTTTCAAAATTTCCAAACACTGAACTCGTTTTTAATGGCTTTTCGTACTTCACAATTGGTATGTGTTTTGTGTCTTACCTACCGCTCGAATGCTTCAACGGTATGAGATGGGGATTTTAATGGTAAGTTCAAGCTGAGTACTTTTAAAAAAATGATTCTGTTGATTAGGTTTTGTCAAGTCTATTGACTTATCTTCCACTCGAATCCCGTAAAACGAGGTGAAGAAACAACTCACTCAGGGGTTGTTTCACCCAAATTGAGATGATAAACCGAAATAGAACTTAACAATGTTGACGTACTTTTAAAAATGTTTTAAGAGTCGCCACTTAATTTACTTATTGAGAAACTATGAAAGAAAAATATAAAAAAACTTTTGGACTCGGTACTTGATTACGTGTGGGAAATGGCCTCAGCGATGTGGCTCACACGCCTTTCTAAACGAACGGTCTCTACTTCGAAATAAATTTAGTTTTTTGAGATTTAACATTACATGTTATATTTTTTTAAATTTAAATTATAAACCTAACCTTGTTTCTTTATGAAAGATTCACTTATGCCATAGTTTAGGATCAAACGGAGTCATTTTTTTTCATTTCTAAAATGCTTCTAAATTATGACATTGAATAGGCAAAAATGACTTCACCTGTCATTTGTCTAAAATTGAGATTTGTATATCAAAATCTTAGAAAGAAGTTAAAAATTATTCTAGAATTTCTTCATATTTTTTTTTGGACACATGCAGTGAAATTTATGGACACTACAAATTAGGGTATAATTTTTAATTTATAATTATTTTATAAATTGTAGAAAATTAATTCTAATTATTTTAACGTTGTAGTCTAACACAAAACACGTAGTTAGACGTTGACGTCTAACTCTTTTAGACAAGTCTGAAGAGATGTATATTTAGACGTTGCAGTCTAACTCCATTAGACTTGGTGGTCTAATAGAACTCTCTATTAGACGTTGACGTCTAACTCCCTTAGACTAGGCAGCCTAATGGAGCAAGTCTAATGCCTCGCTTCAGCAGCCATTTGAAGTTAGCATACGTCTACCCACGATTAACTAGTTGTCTGCTACTCTGCTCCACTCACTCCTGTGCAGTCTAACAAACCAGCTAATTGCATCCAATGAACGAACTCCACGTACGCAAATGTCCTTCCAACAGTTTGTCTAGTACAAGACAATATCAGAGAGGATATTCGGCACACTATTAGTTCGTTACGGCCACGATCCCTTTACTTAGAGTCTGCTGTACTCTTGTCCTTTGGGCGGCCTTCCAATGGACGCTTGCCACGTGTCCATGAAGAAGATTCGACCGTTGGTGTCCTTCTACTACAAATAGATGCTCAAGGACAACAGACGAATCGCTCTCGATCAACTGGTCATCTTACTGAATCTCTCTTTCCTTACTGATTTCTTACATCATTCAAGTTCAAGAGAGAAAGAATCAAAACAATGTTTAGTCATGAGAATGTTGTTCATGATATTGTAAGTTGAACAGAGGTTGTTTTGTTCAACAAAGTGTTAGTTAGTTCAGTAAACTGTATTTGATTCAAAGAGTTTAGTGAAATCCTTTCGGTTGTGTAAGAAGGGGTTACATAGGAGGGTTTGCTCCGAACATCCATAAACAAGTACTTGTGTTCTTTACTTTCTGTCATTCATCTCTCATTGGTTCAAAACTTCAAATCCGCCGAAACACTTCCGCCCTTGAAACCGTTTCAAGAGTTCGAAGGATTTGTGAAGAATAGAAACAAATTTTAACTTCTAACAGAGTTAAAATCAAATCGTTTGTCATAAGTTGTTATCAATAGTCAGACCCTAGTCTCTATTAATTACACCGATCTTATCAATTGGTATCAGAGCCTCGTTTTCTATTCTCAAGCAACAAGAACCTGAATCATGTTTTTCATCAATCAAATCCCAGTGCTCTCAAAAGAAAACTACGATTATTGGATGATGAGAATGCAAGCTCATTTGGATGCCGTTGATTGTGATATGTGGAATGTTATTACTAATGTTCTATAAAGATTGAGAATCCAAGATGCAACTGGACGACGGAAGATAAGATGATGAACAACCTGGATAATGTTGCCAAAGATGTCTTGTTCAAGTCGATCAACATGAATATATTTAGTGTGATCAAGTCTTGTTCCTCTACTAAAAAAATCTGGGATAAGCTAATTCAAATCTATGGCTGTAATGTTCAAACAAAGAAAACCCGAACAGAGCAGAAGGTTCTTAGAAGTGTTGAAAATAAGTCCAAGTGGGCCAATAGCGAATCAGAGAACTCATCTGGCGAAAGTGATAACGAAGTCGTGAATTCTTGATGGTAGACGACAAATCAAAGATATACGACTTCTCCTCAAAAGATTTTATGAAAAATGAGCTAACTATTGCACTCAATGACATTGTCATTGAGTACAAGAAGTTATCAGAATCATTCAATGAAATGAAATCAAAATATGAGGCCAACAACTCTCCTTCATCTCAAGTTTCTAAACCAAAATTTTCTGAAAATAAAATAGTCGAGCTCTCATCTGAGAATGAGACGCTCAAAGAAAAGGTTTAAATCCTATTTTCTGAAAACCAACGTTTGACATATGTGGTCAGTTCCTAGACAAAGTCTGGAGACACTGTCAGACAACAAATTTATATTCTAAGGCTTGCCGGATGTAAATCCTGTTTAGGATTTGACAATAAGGACTCAAACAAATCCTGTAAGAAGTTAAACTCCGCAATAGACAAATTTAAGCCTATAAATTTTGTTATAGGGAGTTTAACTGATATTGGAACATATCCAAACTGTGAGGATCTAACATTAAAGGATGAAATGATTCATATTCCATCGACTGTTAGTTGGCTGAAACATAGGAAGAAAGCAGACAACAAGTCTGGCAAACTAAAATTTGACAAGAAATCAAGGAGTTTTAAACAAAAACCACCTCTAAGGTCAAGGGAACAACTGCTAGCAGAAAGTCATATGCTAAGCCTAAATCATACGCACTTATCACTATACAAAATGGAAGTCCATCAGAATAACTCAAATATGGATTCCTAAGGGACTGATTGATCGAGGACCCAAGTGAATGTGGGTACCAAAAGATTGTAAATATATTTTTGTGTAGGTTGACTGCTTGGAGGATTTAGTTTGGTATCTAGATAGACACATGACTAGAGATAGACAGGTTCTAACTGAAATAACAGAATGCTCAGGTCCTAAGATCACTTTTGAAGATAACCGAAAGGCTAAGACCATAGGAAAGTGTATGATTATCCATGGTAATATAACCATCAACAACGTGCTACTTGTTGAAAAGTTGTGTTATAACCTAATAAGTATTAATTAGTTATGTGATAATGGATTTTCTGTTGATTTTCAAACTCATGCATGCCTGGTTAAGGATCAATAGGGTAACGTTCTGTTGACCGAAAGTAGGGTAGGAAACTCCTACAAAATAAACTGGAAAACTAAGATATCTAATCCCATATGCATGATTACAAAACTGATCAAAATTGGCTATGGCATAAGAGAGTAAATCATCTTAATTTCAAAACCATTAACAACATTTGTTCATATAATTTGGTTCTTGGTTTACCTAATTTGATGTTTTTGAAGGACAAGGTTTGTCGTGCTTACCAGTTAAGCAAACAAAGCAAATTATCGTTCAAAAGTAAAGTGAAATCTCAGTCCAACTGATGTTTGGAACTTTTACATATGAATTCGTTTGGTCTAGTTCCTGTAAAGACCATGGGAGGAATGAGATTCACCTAGTCATTATTGCTGATTTTTTACGATTTACATGGGTTGTATTTTTGCAATCTAAGGATGAGACGACTGAGAATTTTATTAAGATCCTTAGAAAACTTCTGAATCAAAAATCTTTTAAGTATTATTCAAATTAGAAGTGATCGGGGAGACGAATTCACCAACAGACGCCTAACTTCCTATCTTGAGGAATCTGGTATTAGACACGAGTTGTCTAGTGTCAGAACTCCATAGAAAAATGGTATTACTGAGAGAAGAGTTAGGACACTGAAGGAAGTAGCGAGATCAATGCTTTCCGATTCAGGTGTTCCTTAGAAGTTCTGGGCATAAACCATAAATACATCATGCTATACACAAAACCGGTCAATAATTAACAAACGCTTTGACAAAACACCTTATGAACTATTTTATGGAAGAATTCCTACAGTTTCTTACTTTCGAGTATTTGGGTGTAAGTGTTTCATTCATAACAATGAGAAAGAATATTTGACCTCTTTTGATGGTAAAGAAGATGCTGGAATCATGCTAGATTACTCCTCAGTTAGTAAGGCTTTCAGAGGTACAATAATCGAACACAAACTGTTGAGTAATCCTTCCATGTTGTTTGTGATGAATCTGTTGAAAACAATTATATTGATCCCATCGACCTTGCTAACATATTAGAATCGACAAGTGGTTGATCTAGTTGAGAATCAACCAAACGTCCAAAGTCCAGTTCAACAGGTTGTTGACAATTCGGACGTCGCGAAGCCAACTAATCCAACGTCTAATCCTTTTGGATCAAACTTCAAATGGAACAGAAATCATCCACTAGAATTGATAATTGGTAATCCTAACTCTTCTCGTAGGACAAGACGTCAATTGTTGGATGAAATGGCTAACTTTGCATTTATTTTTCAAATTGAGCCTAAAAGAATTGGTGAAGTTGTGCTTCATCTAGATTGGATCAATGACATGCAAGAGGAGTTAAACCAATTTGTGAGAAATAAAGTGTGCCATCTAACTCCAAGGCCGACTGATCAATCAGTCATTGGAACTAGATGGGTTTTTCGAAATAAGCTTAGTGAAGATGACTTAGTTGTAAGAAACAAAGCCCGGTTGGTTTCTCAAGGATATATACAGGAGGAAGTAATTGACTTTGAGAAGTCATTTGTACCTGTGGCTAGACTTGAGGCAATCAAAATCTTCCTAGCTTATGCATCTTTTAAAAAATTCAAGGTTTTTCAAATGGATGTGAAAAGTGTATTTCTAAATGGTAAATTAAATGGAGATGTTTATGTTGAACAACCTCCTGGTTTCTAGATCATACTTTACTAAATCATGTTTTTAAACATGACAAAGCTTTATATTGTTTGAAACAGGCTCAAAGAGCTTGATATGATACCTTGACTAAGTTTCTGTTTGATCACAATTTCATTATTGGCTCAGTTGACAAAACATTGTTTAGATTTGTTAAAGACTTTCATATTATGTTTGTTCAAGTCTATGTTGAAGATATTATATTTGGGTCAACTAACCCCAAATTATGTGAGAAATTTGCCAAGCTGATGCAGGACAGATTTGAGATGAGTATGATGAGATAATTAACCTTCTTCCTCGACCTTCAAGTTCGTCAATTTGAAACTAACCCTCATCAACCAAGCCAAATACACCAAGGAGCTGTTAAAGAAGTTTGGAATGGAGAGTTGCTCGACTGTAGCCACTCCAATGAGTTCTTCCAGCAAGCTAGACAAAGATGAAGATGGACAAAGTGTAGACATCACTGCATATAAAGGACTTATCGACTTTTTGCTCTATCTTACTATCAGCCGGCTAGACATCCAGTTTGTTGTTGGTGTCTATGGAAGATTCCAGGCTAATCCTAAACTATCTCACTTTATTGTTGCTAAGCGTATTTTGAAATATTTAAAGGGGACTCAAAATGTGAGACTGTTGTATCCGAAGGATTCTAGTTTCAATCTAAAGAGTTTCTCAGATGCAGACTATGTAGATTGCAAGATTGATCGAAAAAGAACCAGTGAAACTTGCTAGTTTCTTGGTGATTGTTTGATCTCTTGGTTCAGCAAGAAGCAAACGTCGGTTGCTACGTCTACAGCTGAAGCCGAATATGTTGTAGCAAGAAGTTGTTGTTTTAAACTTTTGTGGATTCAACAGCAACTGAGGGACTGTGGAATTGAAGCAGAAGAATCTCCTATTTTCTACGACAACACAAGTGCAATTTCTATCACCTACAATCCAGTTCTGCATTCTCGGACAAAGCATATCGAAATCAGAGCATGTCAGCAGAAGCATATTCGCCTTGAATATGTTCCAACATATCAACAAGTGGCATACGTGTTCACGAAGCCACTACCAAAACTAAGTTTTATTACTTTAGAAATATTTTAGGGCTTGTTGATCTTGACTGATTTATTTGAACTGATCATGAACAAATTGAGGGGAACATGTTGTTTAAGTATAAATAGACAGACTTGTGTAGACGGAGGTCTTTATCTGTCTAATGCATTAGTAATCTAAGGGATGAACCTACTTAGATGTAAACTTACTTAAGTAGTCTGTGTTTCCAGGTTGGAATGTCTTGGTTTAAAACCTACACGGTTAAACATCGAAGTCTAATAGACGTTTATAAGACTAGCATAGTTAGACGCTAATGTCTAACCAGACACACGTGTAGCACGTGGTGTTTATGCCTAATTAGACGTCTGGAGTCTAATAGAATTTTGGATGTCTGGAAGAGAAGCGTGATTAGACGCCTGCGTCTAATACACGCCTATCCAACTTAGATGCAATGAATGCAGACAGTAAGTTAAACGTTTAACTACGTACGTCATTAGACCTTTCATCTTCTGACGAATGGGACAACTGTCCACTACTACATTGACTGTCTATGTACTATTCCCGCCAAAAATTAAACAGTCATCTCTTCAATAACTTGAGGACATGTGTCTCTGAATGTTAAAATTTCGGATATTCCTTCACTGCAAGTATTGCATTAATGACAGACTTTCATAATTATATCCTTAAATGTTGCTTATCTTAAATGATGCGTCTCTTGGGAATATGATACTAAGCTTTTTGACGGTTCATATAATCATTACTTTTAATGATCATACGTCAGTCTTCTTCTATAAAAGAACGACCATATTCAAAAGGATTGAACATCTCTCTTCACATTCTCTTTCTAAGAAATTCTTTTGTGCCTCTAAATATTTAGAATCCCTAGTTCTCTTTTAACTTATCGAAATGGATTCTTTTTCTCCATCTACTCTTTAGATAGACTTCGATTTCATGTCTACTGCAATCATCCCGGAAATGGTTATGATGTTCGACTCTTTAAAAGCTTCGGTCCTTGAAAAATTTCTCAGGGCCCCCATCATTATTTACGTACCGGACGTTCGTGAGTTCTTTAAATATGGAGGCTTATACGACAACAGGCTTGTCGTAACCAAGATTTTTGATGATATCGCTTCCTTCACTAAAGACTCCTTCGCTCGTTTCTTCAACCTTCCTATAGAGGGGCTATTTGAGTTCCCGACATCTTCCGAGGAAGTCTTATCTGAAATGAGGTTTGCCTTTTCCGACACTTATTGTGATGGGATTCTAGTTCATGTAGAAACTCACAGACTGAAGTCCGCTCTAAAGGTTGAGTTTTCCCTACTCAACGATATCATTTCCATGTCCATCTTAGAAAAGGGATTTTCCAACACTTACTCGAAGTACGTCTTCGAGATAATGATTGCTATCACTAAGGGGACAACAATCAACTGGTCTAGAATCATTTTCAGGAACTTGATGGCAATGATCTCTCCTGAAAGGAGGTCTCCTCGGTATGCTTCCCCGCTTAGCATGTTGCTTCCTACTCTTCTCTCTCATGTCTGGGGACATGGGGTCCTAATCAAATCATCCAGAGTCTTGACCTACCAAAAGGTTCTTGACTATGATCTCAGGGTACGAAGGATTAAGCTCAAGAACAGAAATCGGGAGATCCTTCTGGCCGAAAGAGATTAGTAGGAATATAACGCTCTTAATGATGTCCAAAAGGGGGAAAGTAAAAGAAGTGACCTTAGGCCTAGGGGGAACTAAGGGTTGAAAAGGATATAAGAAAAGACCCAATCTTTTTATTTTTGGAAAATTTCGTTTATGATATTGTTCTATTGGCCCTAGGTGTAGACCGAAAATTATAGAGACCTATAAGTGAGTCACCTATAGGGTCAACCCGCCTAGGTGAATCAATCAAGTAGTCTGGTCAACTAGCTAGACTCAACTACAGCAACACGGTCAACAAGCGACCAAACGATCCAGGCGATCCAGTAAGTAGCACACGCACCTTCTCCTACCCCTTCGACCTATGCGACCTATTGACTAACATCTACACCTTCTCCTCCTGGTTATGATCTTCATCTCAGACAAGTCCCTATAATAGTTGAAAAATGTTGATTTTATAAAAGCTGGATTGTTTAATTCACTAGATTAAATCCACTTTGGTAAAAGAAAGAAATAATCCTTAGGCAATTGGATATTTCTCTGAGGCACACAACACAAGAACTCCAATTCGTCGTTACAACAAATTATAAGGAAAATAAAAACCTAAATTTATCCCCAAGGTCCTAACCCACGTTGAAGGGTATTTTTCAAGATCTTCCTAATATCAAATAATAAGGTTGAATGCGGTTAGAGAAAAGAAAGAGGACTAAGAATTCACCATTGTTCTAAAAGCTTGAAAACTCTATTTTTGATTTTTTTTGTTAGATCTTGTAAGTGATTAGAATTTAGTTAAATGTTTCTTTCTCAAAGAATTTAAAAGTTATTATCGTTGTTTAGTAAGTCTTAATCATTCAAGAATACTTTGATTTTAACCAAACCTGATTTGGGAAAAAATTCTAATTTTGCGTTACATCTTATTATTCTATATTCTAATGTTTCTAAATAGCTCTAACTATTTTATATGTGAATTATAATCATATATAAACGATAAAACAAACTCAATCCAAAATGCCCAAATTTAAATTTTGAAATATTGGATTTTTATCGTCATATGGGGATCAACCTAGCCCAATCATGTCATGAATGCTCCAATTAAGGCAATTACATGAAAGGAATGCTCTTTTAGTCATGTTTCAAGATTTTTAAAAAATGGCTCATGTTATCTACTTTTACTAGATCCTATTTTTATTCATCATCTATTGCTTAGGTGAGATGACTTATTTGCAAGTCGTTTCTTTATCTCATTTTACTAGATTTGAGAGGATGATAAGTTATAAGACATAAGAAAGTAATCAACACATGTTTTTAAATACACTCTAGTCGAGCTTATCGTTTTGATTTCTCATTCGCACTTCTGAAATTCGAGAGGAAAAAGTTATGGACTTTATCTATCAAGTACTCATTTTACAAAATTCATTATTTAAGATGTACAACTTCATATATTTAAGATGTATCATCATCCTCGATTCATTATTACATCATTACCCGATTAAATACTTATAGGAATATAAATATTGAATAAAAAGAAACGTAACTTTATTAAATAATAAATAAATTTACAATAGTTAATATCAAAATGTTACAAATTAAATATAAACATTACTTATATATATATATATTTTAAATATTGAAGAAGATAACAATTTTGTTGTTACTAGAGTTTAATAAAAATTTATAATGAAATTTGAAAAAGTTAAAGAGTAAAGATTGAAGATGAAAAGTGAAGAGATAAAAATAATAGTTTATTATTAAACAAAAAGTTAAAAGTGAAGTGTAATGAAGAGAAAAATAACTTTAAGAGTATTAAAAAAAGTTGAAGTAAGAGTGTGGATAAGAACAATGCAATGATATGTTTATGATGATGTTTTTAATGATGTAGAATTTCAAATGCCATATTAAGCCTTATAAAAAAACATTTTATTGTTTATATTAATATAGTCTAGTATCAAGTTTGAGGTTTGCATACTCCCTATCCCTAACCCTGAATCTTATAGTGTACATTTTACCCTCGCATTAACGACCAAAATCGGATTTAAAAAACTCAAAACCGACCATTAGGTACCCACGTGTATCGGGTATACAAGTTCTCATTAACCTCCCTAGTTTTAATCGGTTAAAATGTTTTAAATAATAAATGCCTAATTTTAAATTTACATTTTCGAGTTTCATCTTTGAGTTTTTGTTTTAGTTTAGGTTGCTGTAGACTTACAATTTGATCATGTTTCTAATGTAACTTGAATGAAATTTAAGTGGAATGTTTGTTTGATGTAGTTTCCAAATATTCAAAAAATAGGGTAAAATACCATTTACAATTTTGTTCAAACCTTGTTGTTTTTATGTTAAATAGTATGTGGATTGGTATTTGATGTTCTTAGCAGTTTTTTGAGTTACTCATGTGAAGTGGTGTTGAAATTTAGATCCAAAATGTTGGATGTGAATGCGATTGAAGTTTGGCTTAGTCCTCTTATTTATCGATTCCGTTGCACCACTATCTCACACAAAGGAGGCAACCCTCTCACTAGCATCCAAACACCACAAAGGAATTTGACCTTTTCCTCCCACCAAGAGAGTAGTATCTATTTATATTATTAGGTCAAGTCCAATAAGCGGGTTACTAGAGATTGTGCCACAATGTTGGGCCAACCAATACCCAACAATCTCCACCTTTGGCCCAAAACAGTGCAAAACATAATCACGAAATCGCAAGACACATCATCGCCAATTTATTACCACCGAGTCAACGCAAGAGCACAAAGAATGCGAAAATCACTAAGATCAAATGCAATAGCACAAAGCATGCGAAAATCACAAAGATCAAATGCAAGAGCACGAAGATCTAACGTAAGAGCACAAAGCATGCGAAAATCACAAAGATCAAATGCAAGAGCACAAAGCATGCGAAAATCACAAAGATCAAACGCAAGAGCACAAAGCATGGGAAAATTACAAAGATTGAAGGCAAGATCACAAAACATGCCATTCCCATAAAAGACGAACCTCAAAGAGTTTTCCCTAAGTCAAAATTTAAAATCCGTTGATACGAAATAAATTTGTCAGCAGGTAGACACTTAATACCCATATCAGCAGAATAAAATTCTGAAGGAATTTCTCTAACTTAACAATGCCCTTTTCAACAATATCCCGAATGTAATGAGACCTAACATCAATATGTTTAGTTCTATCATGAAAAACAGGATTTTTACATAGTTGAATAGCAGATTCACTATCAGAAAACACAACCACATTTTTGTCAAGAAAACCAATTTCAGACAAAACTTTCCTAAGCCAAATTGCTTCCTTAAAGGCTTCAGTGGCAGCTACATACTCAGATTCTGTAGTATATAAAGCAACAATGGGTTGAAGTTGAGACTTCCAACTTATGCAAGAGCCACACAAAGTAAACACATAGGAAGTAGTAGACTTTCTATTATCCTTATCATTAGCATAATTGGAATCTACATAACCAACCAACTTTGTACCTACAGAACACTTAGAGAAAGTCAAGCCAACATCAACAGTGGTTTTTAGATATCTCAAAAACCATTTCAAAGCATTCCAATGAGGAATACCAGGGTTAGACATAAATCTACTCAAGCAACTAACTGTATATGCAATAGCAGGCCTATTACTAACCATGAAATACATAACAGACCCTATTGCATTGGAATAAGGCACATTCTTCATTTAAGTTATTTCAGTTTCAGTCTTAGGAGACTGATCCTTACTTAACACAAAGTGGGAAGCAAGAGGCACATTCACAGATTTAGCATCAGACATGGAAAATTTACTCAAAATTTTAGCAACATATGCACTTTGATTCAACACAAGAGAAAATTTTGTTCTATCTCTAATGATAGTCATGCCCAAAATCTTCTTAGCATCACCTAAGTCTTTCATGTCAAAATTTTCACAAAGCGATTTTTGCACATGCATAATAGACTTCAGACTTGGGCTAACAATCAATATGTCATCCACATACAATAAAATAAATACAGGCACATAGTCTATATTTTTGAAGTAAAGGCAATGATCAGAAGAACTTCTTTTAAACATCAAAGATTGCATGCACTTATCAAACTTGATATTCCATTGCCTAGTAGATTATTTTAAACAATACAAGGCTTTTTTTTTAACAAACAAACATGATCAGGCAACTGGGGGTCAACCTCAGGTTGATGCATATAAATATTCTTATCAAGTTCACCATGTAAGAAAGAAGTAGTAGCATGCATTTGCTTCAATTCCCAATCAAAGTGAACAACTAAAGCAAGCATAATTCTAACAGTAGTGAATTTGACAACAGGAGCGAAAATTTCAGCATAATCTATTCCCTACTTTTGAGTAAATCCCTTGGCTACTAACCTAGCCTTGAATCTAACATTTTCAGACTCTTGTTTTACCTTATACAACCACTTGTAATCCACTAAAAGGAAATTATGAGGTTTAGGAACAAGTTTCCAAGTATCATTGATTCTTAGGGAATTCATCTCATTATTCATAGCAACAATCCATTTAGTAGAAAACTTAGACCTCAAAGCTTCTTTGTAAGAGTTAGGCTAATTACAGTCTAGCGATTCAAACATGTTAAAAGCAAATTCAGACATATTGCAATCATTCAAATTATCATCCCTAAATCTAGAAGGCATTATAACAGTTCTTCTACTTCTATACCTAGCAAGTTGATAGTCATGCAAATCATCAGACAAATCATTTGAATCAGACAAAACATTTGAATCATGCAAATCATCAATATCATGCACATTATCATGCTCCACCTCATTTGGAGCATTCACATCATGTTCAACAGGTTGATCAAAAACTACAGGCACATGCTCCACCTTATTAGGAGCATCATTAACAGGAGTGGGGGACATAGACAAGCAAGAAAAACCATTCTCATTAAAGACAACATCTCTACTTATCACAATCCTAAGCCCAGGTTCACTCCTATCCAAAAGCCTATAACTTTTTACCCCTTTAGGGTAGCCTAAGAACACACATTTCTTGGACCTAGGCTCCAACTTGTCAACATTCTGATGCACATAGCCAACACAACCAAAAACTTTCAAGTTGCTCAAATCAAGAGGTTTACCTGAAAACACAGATTCAGGACATTTCTCGCCTAAGGGAACACTAGGGGACCTATTTATTAAATAAGCAGCAGTATGCAAAGCATCACCACAAAACTTCTTAGACAAACCAGATGACGTTAATATAGCTCTCACCCTCTCTAGAAGTGTTATGTTCATCCTCTCAGCAACACCATTCTGCTGTGGTGTGTACGGCACAGACCTATGTCTTTTAATACCCCAGGTAACACATAAATCATTCATCTGTTTATTACAGAATTCAAGACTATTATCTGTTCTAAGAGTTTTGATTCTCTTACCTGTTTTATTCTCAATCAAAATCTTCCACTCTTTAAACTTTTCAAAAACATCAGACTTATGTTTTAAAAGTAACACCCAAACTTTACTAGAATAATCATCAATGATGGACAGAAAATATTGGTTCCCTCGATGTGTAACAACACTAGAAGGACCCCACACATCAGCATGTAAATATTCAAGGATATCAGTACACTTAGACACATTTGGGTAAGAGGAGATGGGAAAACTCACCTTATGTTGTTTTCCTAGCACACATGATTCACAGAAGGGGACGGGGGACAATTTATCACTACCAAAGTGACCACCTTTATGCAAAATTTCTAGACCATTGTTACTCATGTGACCTAATCTATTATGCCAAAGAACAGATTTATCACCAATTACAGAGTTCACAGAGTCATCAGCAGTCTCAGCATGACACACATACATATTGTTCATCTTTTTAGTAGTAAAGATAACAAGAGACCCACGTAAAATTTTCATAACATCTTTCCCTCACTTTCACTCCAAACCATCATTCTCAAGAGATGCACAAGACAGCAAATTATAACGCAAATCAGGAACGTGCCTCACATTCTTCAAAGTAAACACAGAGCCACAAGAGAACCTTAGGCATACATCACCTATTCCTAACACTTTGCAATTTTTCGAATTTGCCATAGACACAAAACCATGTTCAATCTCTTTATAGTTAGAAAACAAATATCTAAATGGAGTCACATGAAAAGTACAACCAGAGTCAACTAGTCAATCAGATTTGCACAAAGAATCAGATAACACAGAGTTCAAGCTATCATAATCACATAGATTATTAATCATAAAAATATCACTCATATTGCCCTCACAAACAGCCACATTAACATTTTCAACATGTTGATTTCTCTTAGGCTTAGGACAGTCCTTGATAAAATGACCAGACTCATGACAATTATAACACTTTTGGGCACTAGACCTACCCTGAGATCTACCCCTCACATGCATGACTTCCCTAAAATCAGTTTTTCCGTCAAACGGAACCATACCATATTGATTAATACCAGACATGCTATCAAACAAATTAAAAGAAATCAACAATCAATTGGCAGAATTTAATAGGAGGGTTAAAGCTATGATACCTTGCGAAAATTAAAGAAAGTTTCGACTTACCCACCCCGCTCGGGGATTTGCTGCTTCGTCTTCTCAGCAGCGGCACGACATCGGCACGGCAGCGGCACGACATCGACACGATAGCGGAACGGCAGCGTCACAACAACGGCACGACAGCGGCACAACAGCGGCACAGTAGCGGCACGACAACGGCACGGTAGAGGCACAGTAGCGGCACGACGGAGGATTTGATTCTTAACGGTCGCGACAAACGCGACACCGACAACGGTTGAACAAGACAACAACGACTTCTTCTCCAGAGGTGGCAGCGACTTTCTTCTTCCTCTAGTAGCAGTAGAAGGAGAGAATAAAAGAGGAGGATTAAGGAAGAAACAAGGACAGATCTACGCTTATTGGTGAAGATAACTTATATCCTCCAACCCAATCTCAAACTCCAATTACAAACCCTAAACCCTAGCTCTGATACCACTGTTGGGTGTGAATGCGATTGAAGTTTGGCTCAGTCCTCTTGTTTATCGATTCCGTTGAACCACTATCTCACACAAAGGAGGCAACCCTCTTACTAGCATCCAAACACCACAAAGGAATTTGACATCTTCCTCCCACCAAGAGAGTAGTATCTATTTATATTATTAGGTCAAGTCCAATTAGCAGGTTACTAGAGATTGGGCCACAATGTTGGGCCAACCAATACCCAACACAAAAGAGGTAAGTTAAGTTTTTGGATGAAATTATTTGAGGGAATCAGTCGTGATTTGTCTTCTAATGATTTGGTTGTCTGGAAAATTGTGATAGACAATGGATCCAAGTGGACTATATCGGACTTTTACCGAAATGGTAGTCTGATTTAATTTGGCAGGCTTCTACTCCCAAGATAGTTTCATCAAACTTGTATTAAAATGGCAATAATACAGTCTGGACATGTGAAACTCTGTTATGTGTTAGTCTGGTTAATTGTTCCGATCTTACTTTTCCTTCTGTAATTACCGAAATTGTTTTGCATAACACTAAATAATTAAGAAACTACCGGCTACGCTTTATATAAAGTTGTTTAGGCATAAAACTGGTTCCGCTTCTTGGATCTAACCGGGAAAACTACAAAAGGATGGATACTACCGATTCTACATATAATACCGAAGTAAGGATACTACCAACTCCGCTTGTTGGAGTAAAACCGGTAATTCTACCGATTGTACTTCATGAATAAGAAACTGAAGAAACTATCGGTCAAACTACCGGATATTCTAACGGACATGCTACCGGACATGCTACCGGTTACACTTTATAACATAAAATCGATAAGTCTATCGATCAGCTTGTTGAGTGGTAAAGCCGATTTCTACTACCGAACTGATCTGGTCTACCGGTTCCGCTTCTTATGAATGACCGAATGATCAACTGATCAGACTGTTGATTGCGCCGTCTTTATAAAGTCAAAGAGTTAAAGCTGATTTTGTTTCTTTAAGTAAGTAACCGAGCAGATAACTGATCATACTACTAGTTGCGTCTATTTTATAAAACCGAAGAGATAATACTAGCTTTATTTCTTTAAGTCGGTTTATCGAATTTTGCAGTCGTCTTTAAGGAAAAGTCGAGCAGCTTTATTTTCCGGTTTTCTTTATCATACAAAAAATTAACTTGGTTAAGTTCTTAGATAATTGATTACTACTAAATTAATTATCTAATTTATCTAACACTATGATTATACATAAACACATTACAAGGGACATATTATCATAGAATTATGTGCATGGTTAGGATGAGATTAATCTTTAAACGCATGAATAGTCACTAAAATAAATATTATTTATTAAATAAAATCCAAACATCATATTTTATAAAAATGACAAAAAATTGAGAGTAGAAATTGTCTTTTTGACGGGGCAAGACACAAAGTGTCAACACCTTGTCCCGAGTGTACAAACATACCAAACCATAAAACAAATTATATTTTATGCATTATTTGAACACTACATTTTTTTCCTAATTTCTCATGGAGAAAAATGGATAAAAACTGTAAAAAAGTCATAATGGAAATTGCTCCTCAAGTATTATACATTGGTAAGCTTAAGAAGTTTGAAGTAGGACCCCCTTTTGAAGAATCTTTTAATGCATCCGATCAAAAGGAGTAAATATAAAAAGTTAACCACATGATAAAGGATGAATGCATTTTAGATATACAAGCATACGGAAAATATTAAATCATCATAAAAATTGAGAGATCACTCTATTTTGGGACGACTATTATAGTTTGATGGAGTTTCAACAAGGTACCATATGTATAAATGATGAGATCTCGAAGAAACTCTAGTATGTAAAGATGTTAAGGACGAATTTAAAGTTGATGGTTATTATGTTCATTCACTAACTTTCAATTCATGACATGATTTTTAATCATAAATGAGGATATTAGGTATGAGACCTCGCATAAAGTTCAAACCCAACAACGATAATGGAAATCGCTCCACAAGCTCTCTACATTGTGCATACACTAATTTTTTACCCTAATTTATAATTTTAAAATAATTCTGAGCCAATAAATTTAATTTCAAAACATCTTATACGGTCTTATTGTAAGAGATTAAAATAAATATTTAGTTATGAAATGATATTATATCAATCAAATTACAAAATAATTAAGTTATAAACTATTTTCTATAAAATTCAAGAGATATAAGTAACTAAATAATTAAATAAATAGACTAGATTGAAAAGATGTCTAGGACTAATGTTATTTTATTTAATTTTGGAGAATTGAAAAATAAATGTGTAGTCGACAAGTGACCAACGACAACTTGACCACCTTAGACAACATGTTGCAACTATGTAAATGGGACACCAGACAGCACGCGAATGACCTAGTCAACTATGCATCCATCCAAAATTAACTAGTTTGGACAACTATGCTTGGAATGTTCAATGACACAGAAGCTAAACTTATCCCCACCTCTAATACTTGACCAAGTCCCTAGAAACATCCCTTTTCTTCTTATATTAAACGAACGTAACGATAAGAACACACACAGAACAACAACGCGCCCAAGAGTTTATGCAAACTCATAATTTTTTTAGGGAAAATAGTTTTTCTCCCCCGAAAGGCTCCACATGATTGGAAGAAGACAATGATACATTTCCAACTGATCCCATGCTATTTTTTTTATCAATGAGGCCCAATTTTTGCCTAGAAAATATAAACGGTTTGGAAAATCATGAAATTTGAATAAAATATTTCTATTGGACAAAATGTATAAAACATCTATTTTTAGGCTTGTTCTTGTATCCAAAAGTTAATTTTCATACAAAGTTGGAATTTGGACGGTCCAAAGGCATTTGTAATAAAACACCAAGTAAATAAAGTCAATGAAGGAATTCCCACGCATCCAAAGACGTTTGAAATGGACGGTTAATGTCATGCTGACGTCAAATGCACATTTCATTTGTTAAACACATTATTTAATATTTCTTTTATGGAGAAATACTAGAAAGATATATAAATTCAAAACATCACCAAGAACTCTAAACTCGACGAAGTCAATCACACATTTCTACTTTCGACCAGGTAAAGATATCCACATCTGAGGAAGAGCAAGGATAATCGTAGACTAAGAAGAGAGATCCTTTTTTATAATCTTGGATGTTTTGGAAATATTTTATTTTGGGAAAACATCTTAGTGCCATTTCATTAAAAACCAAAAGAGGGAAATGAGTTTCAAGAAACAAAGCTAGACAGACCCTAGCTTTGTTGAAAAAACCAAATGAGTTCAAACAATTGAATTACAGAACAAACAGAACAACAAACAATTGAATTACAAACAAGTCATCAAACAAGAACTATTTGAATATCCCTTTTCTTGTAATGATTTTATAGGGGATATTTCATCTTTGACTAAGCTTCCAACTATCTTCATTAATCGGAATTCTCCTCCATGTATGTATGAGAGCGTTTCCATAAGAAACAATATCATCCCAAACTTTTCCTTTTGTCCTCTTATTCGTGCTATGAATTCTTGTATTTCTTTCTCTCTAGGTATTGTAGATCAGGGCTCCAATGAAGCATTTGAAAACATTCACTTAAAATCTATTTCCCTTAGCCTTTTTCTTTACAAGATCTATGAGTTCGTTTCATGTACCTGGAAATTTTGTGATATTCATGTCTAAGCAAAATTGATCCACAACTTGGATACAAATGTGCACTTCCCAAACAAGTGATCAATGATTTCCTTTTTTTTTCTGTACAGATTTGAAATCTTGAATAGTCCTCTAGAAGGTCTGTTTAAATTCTAAATCGAGTTAAAGATCTTAATCCCAAGTAATTGGCAGTATAAGACAATACGACCAAAAGAAGATCAAACTGGACATGCTTGTAGTAAAAAATTCATAACTTGAGCCATAGGACCTCAAAATTAGATTTTTACGTATGGTTGAAAAACTAAGACACAACCTATCGAATAAAATTGGTCCCGGATCTCCATTCGATGGCTAAGATGGACTATGCAAATCGACTATATGATGCATCTACACTAATTTCAATCCTGGAGAAAACTAAATCTAGGTACAACTTTTAAAATTTATATCTTTATGATTTGATCCATCATTTGGAAAAATGAGATACCATTAGAAATTTCATTGCTTAGATTTATTTTGATACTAAGTAGCGCTCGTGGTTTGACAGACCACGCTAGGTCTCCCATAAGCGAATGTGTTCATTTTTAGACTACCGACGTTCCATCAAGAGTTGAATGGATTTGCGACAAATCTTGAATATTTCTTCCAAAATGAAGGTTGTAGCTAATAAGAACACATTTCCAATGCATTATGGATCAGCCACATAGCCATTTGAAATTTTAGTTTAACAAAGTTTACTAAAATATAAATTAAAGAAAGGATTGACTTTAAAATTTTGTAAATGGGCCACACTCCATCACTTGAGCTATTTTAAATTAGAGAATCGTGGTGGACGGGTTACGTACACATAGAGGATGTTCTTAGCTCAAATGAGAATGGAATCAACTTGAAATGACCTGTTTTAATAGTTACCAATTGAAGCAAACTTAAAAATTAACATTCCAATAATACCCTCTCTTGAGGTAAGGTGACCTCCTTCAAAATTGAAGGCACTTCGCATCATTTTGTATAAATCAAGTGAGAAGTAAAGAGAGACTACAAAAGAAAGCTATGGAGACTAGTTTAAGAATAATATTAAGGAACTCCATCAGCAATCTCTACATCTTGTAAGAACATCTCCTCCGGTGAGAACTATAACTTCTTCGATGAACTCCATCAACAATCTCTTCTTCTTTCCTTTATGTTCTTGTAGGTAGGTTCTTCTAATCCTACATCTTGTAATCCATTTCAATTGTTGATTATGTACATTAACATTAAGGTGATTCGTAATCTATTCAATTGTAGTTGCTTAGTTTAATAGGAAATTTGTTATTTGAAATGATTTGATTGAATTGCTGAACTATTTGATTAATTGCTTAATTATCCCTAATACTAGACTCTCTATAATAAATCGAGTCTAGTTCAGGAAGAGGTTAGGTTAAGACTAGCCTCGATCCTTAACCACAATTTTCTTTGCCAAGTTCTTTAGACCATATCGCCGAATAATAAATTTCAGAATCCTCTTTTGTTCAAGCTTTAGAGAATTTCAGAAACCTCAAGACAGAGCAACTAAAGCATAATTCTACAAAGAGAATGACGTCGAATGCTTGAAAGAACAAGCTGTGATGGAAGGAAAATGAAAATTCGATAAACAAATTTTAGATCCGTAGGGGATTTCCGATATCTTCATTCTTCTATTATAACCTTGTGAACTATGATTTTAATCAAATACATTATATGTATCTGTGTGTCCATAGATTGACGAACTCCATCTTTAAGAGCGACAATGATGTGTAATTAAGGAGTCTAGTGGAAAACAGAATTCCAGATCAGAAAAGAGAGGCAATTTTTTATTCTCCACTATTGAACTTCATATGATGGCTACGAAGGTCAAATGACGAAGAACGAAGAAATAAACTTTGAATAGACCGTTGGCAACAAATCCCTATGTATCATAGAAACCAGGCAACCTCATTGAGAGACCAAGGGAAAACGATGAACAAGTTACTTTTCAAAATACCAATGTCTTAAGGAACAATTTGTTTAAAAAATTATTTTCTAATTTATCAAGAAGTAAATTAAGTTTCAACTCTTGTATGTGTGAAAAATTGGATGACCCGTATAGTGTCAACCGATGATATGTCTTGAAGTCAGCTCGTGGAACAAATAGTTCCATGTCCTAACCTTTCGCTCGAATTCCATTGAGGATAAGGGATAAAAATGGTAAATTATGCTCTAGTTTCTTTACAAGAATACCCACTAGCTGGCCAACTATTCGAGGTATTTTCTCATTATTGAGTTCGTTACCAAAATACTCGAACTAGATGAGCTTTTAGCTTTTAAGAGTCCTCACCTATTTTTTTTTTTTAAATTAGGGAAAAAAATGTTTTAAGAAATTCGTTTGAGGGTTCGATTATTGATAACAACTAGCAAAGAACCTCATTGTCATGGTCCACACGCCCGTCCAAAAGAATAGTCGACACTTTGAAACAATTGACCTTTTAAACCGTGACATTTATTACATTTTAGAATAAATCCAAACTTAAGAAATGTATCTAAAGTTATAGTCTACGTCTAAGAGACCATGCCAATTAAATTCTTAAATATGCATCTGGGATGTACACATTATTAGACAAGATTGAAAGTAAAAGCGTTAGACATATTATCAATTGCGAGAGGGTAAAAATGAGATAAAAATCTAAAATTGTCTAAAATTTGAAATTTAATGCATGAAAATGCTGCATAGATTATAGAAATCATCTAGAAAGTTTTATCATAATTTTTGGATTAGTATAACTCAGGTTTTGATCTCTCAAAGTTTTACAAAATATCACAAACGAGTCCTAAAATCGTGAAAATATTTATTTAGGCTAAGAAAATTATTTCAAGCCATTTTATATATTTTACAGATTTTTAGAAATTAAATGAATCTTGAAATATATGAGAAACCTCAAAATATTATTTAAATAAACTAATCCTAAAACAAACAGGCCTTAGTTGATTGAAATAAACCAAATGGTTTAATTTGAATGTGAACTTGGATGAAAGAGAGCATGCCATGACAAAGCACGCTCAAACCGTGATAGCAGACGGAGAGAAAAATAAGTATCCATATAGACTAGGAAATAAAGACTAAAGTAAAGAGATGACATATAGTTCAACTATTTTCCACTTAGATCTAACATATATATACAAAATTGTATTTCTTGTTTTCTAATATGAATGCAAAATGTTAATAGATAAAAACTTATTCGATTAAAAGCTCAATGGCTTTGTGTATTCCCTACCTGCAATCATCTCAACATAGCGATCACATTGCGAGCTTTATACATAGGACAATATCTAATTATCGTCGACAAATACTGATCGGTAGAGAATTCCCAATTACAGTGTTAGAAGGTTTCAAATTAAGCTTTAGTCGATCCAAATGTCTTTAACGCTTAATTCATTTAGTTAAAAGATAGAACTTACATTGCCATTAGACCTACTGAACATAAACTCACCAGAGGAGATGTTCGATTAAAATCTTATTGGAATTTCATTAAACCTCTCGTGATAAATGAACTCCCAACCTTATCTCCTTTGAATTAATTAGAAACACCATCCTATTAGGTTAGGACTTTCCTCTAGAGTTGTAGATCAAGAACAACAATAGGAACACCGATCAACTTATCGGTTAGGACCTTCGTCTAGAGTCGTAGCTCAAAAACGATAATACACTAGTAAATTAATGACTAATAACTAAAAAATCTAGCGATAATTTCTTAATACTATAGCTATTAATTAAAAAGAGCTGAAACCTATTTCTATATATCTAATTAGCAACGGGACTTTAATCCTGTGGATAATATTTTTTTTAAATGGAAAATATTAATTATGTTTTAAATAATATAAATCTAAACCCTAAAAGAAGCAGTCCAAAGTTTAAACACGGAGAGAGTGACGATGTAGTTTCTTTTTCCCTTTTCTTAGATAGTAGTTGCTAACATGGAGTATATAGACAATATGTTGGTGATGAATCTGATGTGTTTTGAGAAGATGATTTTCGTTCAAATTATAGTGCTGGTCGAATCGGTTCACCATTCGGCCTTCTTCAATTTCAAGACGTAAGTTGAACTTAGTAAGATCCACCACATCTATGTAAATTTGTTATCCTATTTTTTCAGTTTTGCACATATTTATAGAATTGTGTGAATATGCAACCTGTTTTGCACTATTTTGTTTGATATGGTTTACCTTCTTCTCTTATGGTTGATGCAAAATTTTAATGCTTACGATTTCGTGTCTCAACTCGCACTCGTCACTTCAGTCGTCACCAAATTTATTGTTATTTAAGTATCTTTAGATCATATTTCGCAAGGATATTTGGTGATTTAAGGATAGTTAGAATCGGTGGCGACATGGAATCTAGTATGTCAATTAATAACCGCATATCTAGAATCACCGCTCATCTTAATCATACAAATCTCCATGTATCTATTTCGGTTTTCAATTATCCATTTCTCAATTGGAAGCTTATCATGTTCAATTTATGCGTTTAGTTTTCAATTCCTAACTATTATCATCCTAAGAATTAGATTTTGGTAATTCATACATAGATTGGGCCCTAAAAATCCAAAATATCTCTCTTAGTTCATTTTGTATATTTGTTCTCACAAAATCTGAAAAAATAGATAGAATTGAGTTCTACTTTGGGTCAAGTTTTATGTAGGGAAAAATGTTCTGCACTTGGTTTCAAGTTGACGATTTGGGTGCTACTAGAGTAATTGGGCAATCATTGTCATGATTAATGAAGATAAATCCATTGGTTTATGTTATTCACCTCTATGTTGTAATTAAATCCATTGGTTTATTTTCACATGTACGTGTAATGTTTCTATTTTACCTTTTTCTCTTCAAATGTTTTTATGAATTTTCAATTTGTATTACTTTCACTTCAAAATTTGTAATAACTTTTAATTTAAAAAGTTTGACATCATGTTTCTCATAGAATTAATCAAAAGTTCCAATATCCATATTTTTGAACAAGAAGAGTACATGAAATAATATGACATTGTTAGAACTATGTTCACATTTAATTTGACTTTTTGCTGATGTGTGAACCTAATTTGAGCTTGTTCTCATAATATTTTTTGCGCGACATTTTTACTCGTGTAGATATGTGGTAGATAGAAGTGTTTTCTCTTGTATGTGTTAAACAGGTATTTAAACCAACATAACATTTCTCGGAGTATTCCTGACTCATTATCGTTTCTTCAAAGCTTAATCAATATGTGAGTAACATAATTCTAATATTTGTATCATCCCTGAAATGAAGTTTAATATTTAAATTATGGACCATTTTTAATCTTAGTATGTGGTTAGACAAACACATTTTCAGATGTTCATAGAATTATTATGTAACTTTTTTGCAATCAAATTGGATCCAATAATCTCAGATTATATCCAGTGAGTTTATTTAGAGTTTTTTTTAATAATAGTGTGATTTTGTATGTTGAAGATGTTTAGTAATGGTCAAATGTTTCTCTACACCATGTCTATGTTGAATTTTATTGTGATATTTTATTAAGAAATAAGATAGATATAATTATATGGATATAGGCCCATAATATATTTTCTGTAAATTAAGGTACATAACATATCATCAAGGTTCAATTTTTTTTATTTGATATCAAATTAATGTCTGCCTATTAATTTTGACAAGGTTAGTAAAATACAAGGTTTGAAGGATAACGTGGCTCTAAGGCTGTCAAACTCTTTTTCTTTTATTGTTCCATACTTGTGAGGTGGTTCCAATAGAATTTATAATGTATTATTTTTCTTAGGCAACCTTGTTTCAGACAACAAGTTCTCAGGAACAATACCAGAAACAACCTATGGTAATCTCAAGAACTTGACAAATTTGTAAGTGTTAATGCTTAAGTAGTGATTATTCATTTTAGAGGTTTTCACAAATCTTAAGTTTTTAGTATTTGAAAGAGTTGATTTATAAATAAATGGGATAGATGGAAGGCAGCCTATATAGGAAGATACAAGTTTGATTGAAACTGCACAAGACTTTAAAATTATGTTATTTCTCTTCCATAGCACTTAAATTGTATATGTTTAGTTAATTTGTGTTGAATTATCATTTAGAATATACCTGCAAAAACCTGAATAAGCGGTCTAATTCTTTCTCCCTTCACTAATTTGACAAATCTATTATAGAACATAAGGATTAATATCATTTGAAAAGATTTTATTTACTTTAAACTAACATCATCTTTAAAGAGATATTGTATTTGACTTGTCATTCCATTCTCTATTCTAGACATCATATAGAACGTGGGGGGAGTATTATAAGTAGATTATTATAGAATTATATTATTTAAGTGCATTATTAAATTATGTTGTTAACTTCTTTATAGTTTATGTTGTAACAGGATGCTTAGAAATTGTAGATTCATTGATCCACTTTATGTGTATATTTGTGAATTAAATTTACTTAAATATATAGAAGTATATAAGATTTGTGCTGAATTTTATTTAATATTAAAAATATTTTTAGAGTTATATTTGTATTTTATAAAAATGTAATATTTGTTTTTGTATATGAATGATGGGTAATATTAAGATTAATTTTTTGTATTGTAAAAATTACTTTTGAGTTATTTGTAATTCTTATTTAAATTTAGTAAAATAAAAAATTAGTAATAAATGTAAATTTATTTTAATTTATTCACATACTCCACATTTTAATGATGGTATTTTATTTCTTAGCCACACCTTTAACCACAATATTTTATTCCTGTAGCCACATCTTTAGCAACATTATTTTATTCCTGTAGCCACATCTTTAGCGAGAGTACGTATTATTGTGGCCAAACTTAAGCTACAGGACCAATGGCGACAGTTGGCGACATATTCATTTACCGTGGTTATTGGCCTACAGTGACAGTAAGATGATTATTAGCGACGGTGTTTCCTGTCGCTATAACCCTCTTATATACTAGTGATAGCAACACAAATCAACTTATCGACCAAAATTCAAATGTGAAATCCAGAGATCAAATAAGCAATTAAAGACAATATATTACTGAACTAATATATAGAGAGAAATAATTCAAGCAGTAATTGATCAATTAACAAATCAAAGTAAAGAATGGACATAATAGAGATTGAGTTGTTCTTATTCGAAATTGAAATTACAAATGGATCATGGAACTTACAATGACTTAAGATACTTATGAACGGTTAAAAATACATTCGTAAGACTTTAAGATTATAGGTGATGGGTTCTATGATGAGTTTAAAACTCTGGCGAAGGCTTCAAACAAAATGGAGATTTCTTTTAAGAGGTGATTTAGAAGCTCTAGATTCTTTCTTAGGTAGGGTAGGGTTCTTATAAGCTTAAGGGAAAAAATAGGGTCAACTAATTAAACCTAACCTAGATATTTACGGAGTAAGTTTTCTAGGATGTCTCTAAGGTTGAGTAAGATCATTGGAAAGTTGTGTCCTGAGACTTTATTTTTTAAATCATTCATCCCTTATAGGGAATCATAGCTATATTATTCCCTAGTTAATGATTGAGCAAGTTCACCCCAACAACCAATTTATAGGGAATCTACCGGTATAAGGTGAGTATTGTGTTGAGTATGATACCGCTGTATAACTGATTCTTAGGCCATCAACTTTAGTCGGTAGCTCGTATGGTGTACCCTAGCTCCATTAATAATTGATCTGATCTTCATCAACTAAAATTTGACATAGGTGGCTTGTTGAGTAGCTCGTGATCGACACACGGTGCATGCTAATTCTAGATTGGTACCAAATTGTAGATGACTATTTGATCATTAATTTGGTAGCTCATAGGAACCTAATAAAGCAACACAAATTGACTTATCTTCAGTTAGCTCCTACAACTTAGCTCATTCTTCCAAAAGCTCTCCTATTGCACATAGGATGCTCGAGGTCGGAATCAAATTATTCCTCATTGTATTATGAATATTTTTGTAAATTAAAGGTAATTTTTGGTGTATCATGACTCCATCAAAAATTACTAGAAGCCTTGATGGTTTTATATTTTGACCCATCTTTTGTTTCTTATTTCCATAGGGTTTTAGATTAACCTTAGAAACATAATGAGTTTTGGTTTGAACTAAATTGTAGTTAGTCTTGTTATCAACATTTATATAGTTTATGACATTCATTTGGTGACTTGTAGCTTTGGTGGTGATTGGAATAATGGAGGTGACCATGGCTATTTTTTACCATTTTTCCTTAAGGAGAGTTATGGTTGGAGGCTGCAAGTGAAGGTCGACTGAAAATATCTACGACGTTGCGATAAAAAGAAGATATGCATGTGCATGCATAAACGTGACTTATTATATAAGTTTGATTTAATTCTCTCTTATTAATTCCATATAAACTAACCATCTTCCAACTTCAATATATTATCTTGATTTTTACTACGTAGATCTCCATTACAGTCGAATATGTTTTTGACATGTTTAACACGTTCAACACATTTTACACATTTAACACGTTTTTCACATTTTTGCACGTTTAATATGTTTTTAACATTTTTAACACGTTTTCACACTTATAACACGTTTGTTTTTTATATTTTTTTCACGTTTTTGGTATCTTTAATACGTTTTTGACACGTTGAACACGTTTAACATGTTTTTCACATTTTTAGCGTGCTTAACACGTTTTTGACATGTTTAACATGTTTTTCACATTTTGACATTCTTAACACATTTTGACATCTCTAACACGTTTTTGACATGTTGAACATGTTTTTCCACACGTTTAACATGTTTTTTATATATATTTAGCATATTGAACACATTTTTGACATGTTTAACACGTTTTCCACGTTTTTGACATGTTTAACACATTTTGACATGTTTAACACATGTTTGGCACATTTAACATATTTTTAGCACATTTAACATATTTGGTACGTTAAACACATTTTCACATTTTTTCCACGTTTAACACATTTTTGACATTTTAACACGTTTTTGCACATTTAATATGTTTTTGACATTTTAACACGTTTTGACAAGTTTTTGGCACGTTTAACAAATCTTTTGCAAATACAACACGTTTTGGCACGATTGACATATTTTTGCACGTTTAAAATGTTTATTATGTTTTTTTCATGTTTAACACATTTTTGACATGTTTAACAAGTTTTTCACGCTTCTGACACATTTAATAGGTTTTTCATATTTTTGACATGTTTAACACATTATAGATACGCTTAACACATTTGACACATTTCACACGTTTTTTAACATCTTTGGCACGTTTAACACGTTTTTGACATGTTTAACATGTTTTGACACATTTAATACGTTAATACGTTTTTGGCTCATATAACACGTTTTGTCATGTTTAACACATTTTTGAAACGTTTAATGTTTTGAAACGTGTTAAATGTGTTCAAAATTTTTTAAACTTGATAAAAATGTGTTAAATATGCTAAAACGTACGAAAAATGTGAAAAACGTATTAAATTTGTCAAAATATGTTAAACGTGTTAAACATGTCAAAAACATGTTAAACATGCCAAAAACATGATAAACGTATCAATGATGTGTTAAACGTGTCAAAATGTGAAAAAACGTGTAAAAAACGTGTTAAATGTGTCAAAAACATAAAAAAACGTGTTTAAAATGCCACAAACCTGAAAAATATGTTAAACATGTGAAAATATGTTAAATGTGTCAAAAACATGTTAAACGTGTGAAAAAAGTATTGCATTTCTCAAAAACGTGAAAAATATTTTAAACGTATTAAAAACATGTTAAACATGCCAAAAACATGAAAAACATGTTAAATGTGTGGAAATGTATTAAACGTGTGAAAACCGGGTTAAATGTGTGAAAACCGTGTTAAACATGTTAAAAACGTATTTAAAAATTCAAAAACGTATTAAACGGATAAACAGATGTTAAATTAGTCAAACATATGTTAGAATGAAAAAATAATTAATTAATTTGGGTTATGGGTTGGATAAATTTAATTTGGGTTGAATATAGGTTGAGTTTACTTGTTTGCTCACCCCTAAATCTATGTAGTCATCCCCTCTTCTAGCCTAGCGACAACAAGAGATGTATATTCTCACCCTAAGGTCATGGTTTCGAACCTGTCAAAGGGCAAGTTGTGCATCTGGTTAAATGATTAAGTGTGTTTGTTGGCTACGTACTTAATCTTTTGTCCCATTTTCTTTTCCCAAAAAAAAAACTATGAGGTGTCTAATCGTCTCCCACTTAGGGCCCTACAAAAAATATTTTAAAAAATAAGTACCTTATCAAAGTTTGAACATAAGAATCTCATAAAAATTATTATAATATTTAGCTGAACTAAACTACTTATGTTTTATATAATATAATATTATTAATATTTTCAATATAACAAATTTGTTTTTTGTCTGGCCTAAACTTCGGTCTAGCCCTTGTCACAACTATCACCTACCTTTCTGTTAGATAAAATCAGACCGGTTCAAATAAACCTAACTTAAATAAACTTTTCATGCAGGAACAAGGAACCGGACCGGACAAACAAAAGAACCGGCTAAAGAAAACTAACCGGTCAAGTTAGTAAACCGACCAAGAATACTTGGAACGTGACCGCACAAAGAAAGGATCGGCCAAAGCTTAAAACCGGAATCATCAAACAACCAATCAACCACAAGGCAGAGAAATAACCGGAAGAAGTCCGGTTATATCACCCATACCGGAAGCAATCCGGTTAAGTCAAATGACCGACCAGTACAAGAAGACAATTCGGGTATCTGTTGAGAATGATACCAAAGGAACAGACTGAACACTTCTATATCCATACAAGTCTGAGGAAAGTCTGCAGGCTGCAGAAGACAGTACTACCGGATCTTTCCACTTCGGGATAAGTCAGAAAGAAGATCTTCCAAGTACAGACAACTGTTCAACAGACAGTGCCTACATTGAGTAAAAGACAAACCTAGCAGGTTTGTCTTACATACCGGAAGAACAGACTGCCAAGTCAGAGGTTGACCATCAGGTCTGAGGAAACGACCGCAGTTCTGAATCTCTGAATCATTGAATATCTGCACCCATGCTCAACCAATCAGATTCAAAGCAGTGAAATATGACCGTTGGCATATTTCACCTATAAAAAGGGGGCAGTTGAAGAAGAGTAAATGTGGGACAAGAAACATATAGTGAGACAAGTAAGAAATTCTAAGAGCATTTATTCTACAAGTGATAAGACTGTGTTGTTCTAAGAAAGCCTAAGTAGGGGTGAGCAAACGGGTAAACCCAACCCGTATTACCCAACCCATATTCAACCCAAATTAAATTTACCCAACCCATAATTCAACCCATATTATTTACTAATATGGGTTGGGTATGGGTTGGGTTGAGTATGGGTTGGGTAACCCAAATTATTTTATTTTTATTTTTTATTTAACATGTATTTGACTCATTTAACATATTTTTATTAATTTAACACGTTTTCACATTTTGACATTTTTAATACGTTTTTCACACGTTTAACACGTTTTGACACGTTTAACACGTTTTTGGCACGTTTAACACATTTTTCACACGTTGAACACGTTTTTCATGTTTTTGGAATGTTTAACACGTTTTTAACACGTTTTTGACATGTTTGACACGTTTTGACACGTTTTTTCACGTTTTCGACGCGTTTAACACATTTTTGGCACGTTTAACACGTTTTAACACGTTTAACACGTTTTGACACGTTTAACATATTTTTCACATTTTTGACACGTTTCACACGTTTTTCACGTTTTTGGCACGTTTTGACACGTTTAACACGTTTTCCACGTTTTTGACACGTTTTGACACGTTTAACACGTTTTTGGCACGTTTAACACATTTTTGACACGTTGAACACGTTTTTCATGTTTTTGGCATGTTTAACACGTTTAACACGTTTTTGACGTGTTTGACACGTTTTGACACGTTTTTTCACGTTTTCGACGCGTTTAACACATTTTGACACATTTTTGGCACGTTTAACACGTTTTAACACGTTCAACACGTTTTGACACGTTTAATATATTTTTCACATTTTTGACACATTTCACACGTTTTTCACGTTTTTTCACGTTTTCGACGCGTTTAACAAATTTTGACATATTTTTGGCACATTTAACACGTTTTGACACGTTTAATATATTTTTCACATTTTTGACACGTTTCACACGTTTTTCACGTTTTTGACACGTTTTGACACGTTTAACACGTTTCTACGTTTTTGACACGTTTGACACGTTTTGACACGTTTAACACGTTTTCGACACGTTTAATACGTTTTTCACATTATTGACACGTTTCACACGTTTTCACATTTTTGGCACGTTTAACACGTTTTGACATGTTTAACACGTTTGGACACGTACGTTTTTCACGTTTAACACGTTTTTGACACGTTTTTCATGTTTTCGACATGTTTAATACGTTTTCGACACGTTTAATACATTTTTTACACATTCAACACGTTTAACACATTTGACACGTTGGACACTATTTTCATATTTTGACATGTTTAGCACATTTTTAACACGTTTGACACATTTTTCACGATTACGACACATTTAACACTTTTGACACATTTTTCACGTTTTTGGCACGTTTAACACGTTTTGACATGTTTAACATGTTTTTCACGTTTTTCACATTATTAACACGTTTAACACGTTTGTAACATGTTTAACACGTTTAACACGTTTGTAACATGTTTAACACGTTTGTAACATGTTTAACATGTTTTCACACGTTTTTCACGTTTTTGGCACGTTTAACACGTTTTGACACATATTCCACGTTTTTGGCACGTTTAACACGTTTTTCTCGTTTTGGCACATTTTGTTATGTTTAACACGTTTTTGACACGTTTAACATGTTTTTCACATTTTGACACGTTTAATACGTTTTCACACGTTTAATGTCAAACATGTGAAAAACATATTAAACGTGTCAAAAATGCCAAAAATGTGTTAAACGTGACAAAAACGTGTTAAAATTTATCAAAATGTGTTAATGTGCAAAAAAATATGTTAAACATGTCAAAATATGTTAAATGTGTAAAACGTGTTAAAATGTCAAAAACGTGTTAAACGTGCCAAAAACGTGTTAAACGTGCCAAAAACGCGATAAACGTGTTAAACATGTTACAAACGTATTAAATATGTTACAAACATGTTAAACGTGTTAAGAATGTGAAAAACGTGAAAAACATGTTAAATATGTCAAAAACGTATTAAACGTACCAAAATGTGAAAAATGTGTGAAAAACCTGTCAAATATGTCAAAAACGTGTTTAACATGCTAAAAACATAAAAAACATATTGAATGTGTGAAACACGTGTTAAATGTGTGAAAAACGTGTGAAAATGTGTTAAACATATCAAAAACGTGTTATAATGTTAAAAACGTGATAAACGTGCCAAAAACGTGAAAACCGTGTTAAACATATAAAAAACGTGTTAACGTGTTAGTTATGTTAAAAACGTGTTAAACGTGCCAAAAAGGTAAAAAAGAAACGTGTTATATTTGTCAAAAACGCGTTAAATGTATTAAACATGTCAAAAACGTGTTAAACTTAACAAAAACGTGTTATTAGTACGAAAACGTGTTAAACATGTCAAAAACTTGTTAAACGTGCCAAAAACGTAAAAACGTGTTAAACGTGTGAAAAACATGTTTTAATTGTGAAAGCGTGATAAGAATATTAAAAACGTGTTAAACGTGTGAAAAACGTGTTAAACATATAAAAAATGTGTTAAAATGTCAAAAACGAGTTAAACGTGCCAAAAACGTGAAAAATGTGTTAAACTTATCAAAATTGTGTTAAATATGTTTAAAACGTGTTAAACGTGCCAAAAACGTGAAAATCGTGTTAAACTTATAAAAAAACGTGTTAACGTGTTAGTTATGTTAAAAACTTGTTAAACGTGCCAAAAACGTAAAAACGTGTTAAACTTGTCAAAAACGCGTTAAACATATTAAACATGTCAAAAACGTGTTCAACGTGACAAAAACGTGAAAAACGTGTTATTAGTGTGAAAATGTGTTAAACATGTCAAAAACGTGTTAAACGTGTCAAAAATGTGTTAAACGTGTCAAAAACGTGAAAACGTGTCAAAAAAGTGAAAACGTGTGAAAAACGTGTTAAACGTATGAAAAACGTATTAAACGTGTGAAAAACGTGTTAAATGTGTGAAAAACATGTTAAACGTGTGAAAAACATGTTATAAGTAAAACGTGTTAAAAATATTAAAAACGTGTTAAACGTGTGCAAAACGTGTTAAACGTATGAAAAATATGTTAAACATGTCGAAAACGTGTTCGACTTAAAGTTGGAAAATGATTAGTTTATATTAGATTAATAATAGAGAATTAAACTAAATTTATATAATTTGGGTAATTTGGGTAACCCTAACCCAACCCAAATTAAACCCAACCCAAATTTAACTCAACCCATATTCAACCCAACCCATATTAACCAACCCAAATTAATATTTTGGGTTTGGGTTAGGGTTGGGTTTGGGTAAACCCATATTATGCTCACCCCTAAGCCTAAGTGCTAAAGTTAAAGTGTGTGTTCTACAATTTCGGTGTAAATTGTAAGAGTGTTAACGAGCAGGAAATAAGTCTCGATCGGATTGTACTTGTATTCCTTAGTGAATATCCTTCTCGCGGTTTCGAGAGGAAGGGGTGACGTAGGAGTTTTATCTCTGAACATCCATAAAATCTGTCTTGTTATTTACTATCTGCCGGTTTCACTATCTAACCGATCTGTACCGCTCCAACCTACCTAATCCCATCTAAGCCGAATTTCCAGATTACCGAAACCGACCCATCAAATCTCAAATCTCCATCATCTAAAACCGACTCTGCCTATCATATAAGTGTGTCGCTTCAACCTGAAAGCAAACCTCTTCCGCGCTTGAACCTAGTTCAAGGGTTTGTGACAGGTTGTGTAGTATTGAAACCCCGGTGTTAATCTCTAACCGGATTAACCACCACCCTTCGAGTGAGAACCGCTAACCGGTCCAACCCCCGGTCCTCCAGCGGCTACCTAGATCCTAACAATTGGTATCAGAGCAGTTAGTTTCAATACTCAAGCAAGCATGTTTCAGGATAGGCCTCCAATGCTAGAAGGTGATGACTTTGCCAACTGGAAGACACGCATGCACCTGCACTTAATCACCTTGGATGATGAAATGGAGTCCGTTCTGACCGAAGGACCGATATTCATTGATAAGGATAGAAATGAATGGACGGCTGAAGATAGGAGAAGAAACAACCTGGATAATCATGCTAGAAACCGGATCTCCAACAGTGTGGACAAAAACACATACTGCAAGATCAGAGACTACAAAACCGCGAAGGAGACATGGAACACGGTTATCCAGATCTTTGAGGGAAATGAAAGAACAAAGGAGAACAAGATAATGGTGGCTACACAGAAGTTTGAAAGCATCAAAATGAAACCAGGAGAAACTATGAAGGAATACAGTGACCGGTTCACTGGTGTGTTGGATGAGTTAGCAACTCTGGGCAAGAAGTATGAAAACAAAGAGGTCATTATGAAAGCCTTGAGATCTCTTCCAAGTACTTGGGACATAAAAACAATGGTAATGAGGGAATCAAAGAGCCTACGTAAGATGAAACTACACGATGTATTCGAAGATCTTAAGGCATATGAGTTCGAAATGAGATCTAGGACTGAAGAAGAAGTCTCGGCCTCAACATCTACAGAACCAGTTGCACCCGCACCGGCCCCTGCACCCGTACCGATCAGAACCGCCGAACAGTTCACCGAGGATGCCATGGCAATGCTTGCACAGAAGTTTGGGAGGTTCATGAAAAGAAGCCAACCGACAAACAACTACTATGGTGATAAATCCAATGTAAGATGTTATAACTATAACTGTTTGGGACATTTTAAGTGGGAATGCAGGAAACCGAGGAGGGATACCCAGAAACCGGATTATCAAAATGACCGAAACAATTATCAACAAACCGGTGAAGGAAGTGAGGTACCGAAAGCACTGATAGCCGACGATGGAGGAAGTTTATGGGCTCACAGTGACAGCGATGATGAACTCACATGCCTCATGGCAAATGAGGAACAGGTATTTGACTCTTCTTGTGAAGAATTTACTAAAGATGAATTATATAATGCATTGAATGACATGGTAGAAGAATATAGGAACTTACTAGTCATGCTACCTAAGCACCTCAACATTAGAACCGATCCCATAGTACCCATTCTAACAGAACTAGAGGTACTCATTATAACCGAACCGGAGGTCGTACAACCTGATGATACCCATACTTTAGAGACCGAGTTAGATCCTAAGACCGAACAATCCAGTGAACCGACTAGAGAATTAACCGAGGAAGAAAATGCCCGACTTCAATATAAGATGGCCGCATATAAGAGATCTAGTGATATAGTAAAGAAAATGTGTAGTCATTACAGACATCCTCGTTGCAAGCTTGGCCTAAGATACACCGAGGATAGCTCCAAAGACCGAAAACCCGTAGAAAAAGTAAGGTTTACAAGAAGTAACCTTCCCCTTATAAAATTCATTAAAAGCTCCTGGACCGCTAAAGAAGAGGAGACCGCATACTATAGGGAAGAAAAGTTAAAATACGACTATGTTGGTCCAACCGAATCTGAGAATGGCTTGTTCCTGTGAAAAGAAAAGCCGAAATCCTCAAACATATGAAAGCCTTTCCTGAACCGCGTAGGTCAAACCAAAGATCACCAAACCAAAGTTCATCACCATTTAAGACCTATGTAGAAAAACCGAGATACACGAGACCGAGTGCCAAAAGGACAGTTAAAACCCTAGCAAAGAAGATCGTCCGGTTTATCAAGGTTTGGATACCGAAGGGACTAATCGCATGTGGACCCAAGTAAATGTGGGTACCAAATAGTTGTAAATATGTACATTTTGCAGGATCCAAAGAAACGGCTAGGAAACTCTGAATGGTTCTTGGATAGCGGCTGCTCCAGGCACATGACCGGAAACAGCAATTTGCTAGCCGATATCAGAACAGTAACCGGTGCTCTAATCACCTTCGGTGACAACTCAAAAGGTAAAACTGTGGGCAAGGGTAAGATTGTCCATGGTAACCTAACTATTGATAATGTACTTCTAGTGGAAAACCTACGTTTTAACCTACTTAGCATTAGTCAGATGTGTGATGCTGGATACACGGTAGAATTCCTTAAACATGCATGCTTAGTTAAGAACTCTCAAGGTATTGTACTGCTAACCGGAAATAGGATAGGTAACATTTACAAGGTAGACTGGAAAACTAGAGTAGAACATCCTATATGCATGATAGCTAAGACTGATCAAACCTGGTTGTGGCATAAGAGACTAAACCATCTAAACATGAAAACCTTAAACTACATTCGTGGTAAAAAGCTAGTTGAGGGCATTCCTGATATAGTATTTAATCAAGATAAGGTTTGCTCAGCATGTCAAATGGGTAAACAAACTAGGTCAACCTTTAAGAGTAAAGGAAATATCCAATCTAGCCGATGCTTAGACCTTCTTCACATGGATTTATTTGGACCGATTCAGGTTATTAGCCTAGGAGGTATGCTCTACACCATGGTAGTTATTGATGATTATTCTAGATTTACATGGGTAATATTTTTACCATCTAAACGTGAAACCGTATCAAACCTGATTACACTTCTTAAGCGCCTGCAAAATGAAAAATCAACTCGCATTAATAGCATTCGAACTGATCGAGGTACCGAATTTACCAATAGTACATTAACCGCATATCTTGATGAATCCGGCATTAGACACGAGTTGTCTAGCGCTAGGACTCCTCAACAAAATGGCCTGGCCGAGAGAAGAAACCGGACTCTCAAGGAAGCCGCACGGTCCATGATAGCCGATTCCGGCATTGCTCAGAAATTTTGGGCTGAGGCTATCAACACTGCATGTTATACACAAAACCGGTCTTTAATAAACAAATTTCACAATAAAACACCGTATGAGGTTTATTTTAACAGGGTTCCCAAACTTAAGTAACTCAGGATTTTCGGTTGTAAGTGTTATATACATATAAATGGTAAGACCCAACTCACTGCTTTTGATGCAAAAACCGATACCGGGATCATGCTAGGATACTCAGCAGTAAGTAAAGCATATAGAGTATATAATAATAGAGCTGCAACCATGGAGGAAACAATTCACGTTGTTTTCGATGAATCGGTTGAAAGTAATACTGCTTCATGCTTTGATCTACACAACAGATTGGAAAACAACAATATCCATTCTGATAGAGAAGATGAGACTCCAGTCTTCAGGCGGTTTGTCCATGACCAAATGGGTAACATTGAAACCCAGCCGGATCAAGCTGTTCCACAACAGGAAGCTGACACTTCGGTCCAATCCGAGGAAGTCGGTCGGTTTGACAATCTTGTTCAGCCTACCGACATGTCTAGACTTGATCAAGTAAACGGTAATTTGGTAGACATCTCTGAACTGAATCTCAGAAGAAACAGTAAACATCCTCCTGAGCAAATTATAGGTAACCCTTTAGAACCTGTTCGAACTAGGGGTCAACTTCTGGAAGGATACTTTAATTCCACTTTTATATCCCAGATTGAGCCGAAAAGAATAGATGAAGCATTGTCAGATCCGGATTGGATCTTGGGAATGCAAGAAGAGCTAAACCAGTTCGAGAGTAGTAAAGTCTGGTACCTAGTCCTAGACCGAAGGATCAATCGGTCATAGGAACAAGATGGGTATTTAGAAACAAACTCAATGAGGACGGTTTTGTCACGAGGAACAAAGCCAGATTAGTGGCACAAGGTTACAAACAGGAAGAAGGCATTGGTTTTGAAGAGTCATTTGCCCCTGTAGCTAGGATTGAAGCCATTAGGATTTTTCTAGCCTTTGCTGCTTTCAAAAACTTTAAGGTGTTTCAAATGGATGTTAAAAGTGCATTCTTGAACGGTGACCTACGTGAAGAGGTGTATGTTGAACAACCACCCGGTTTCAAGAGTGCTGCATTTCCAAATCATGTCTACCGATTAAATAAGGCTTTATACGGTCTAAAGCAAGCACCTAGAGCCTGTTATGATACACTAACCGCATTTCTATTACAACATGATTTCACCATCGGTTCGGTGGATAAAACATTGTTTAAATTTGAAAAGAAGGAATATATCCTACTTGTTCAAATCTATGTGGATGATATCATTTTCGGTTCCACCGATCCTAAGCTATGTGATAAATTTTCAAAAATGATGACTGACAAGTTTGAAATGAGTATGATGGGAGAGTTAAGTTTCTTCCTAGGTCTTCAGGTTAAACAACTAAAAGAAGGAACATTCATTAGCCAACCTAAGTACACCAAGGAGCTACTAAAGAAGTTCGGAATGGACACCTGCTCCTCGGAGGCTACTCCAATGAGCTCATCGATTAAACTAGACAGAGATGATGAGGGCCAATCGGTAGACCAGATCGCATACCGGGGCATGATCGGTTCCCTCCTATATTTGACAGTAAGTAGACCGGACATTCTGTTTGCAGTCGGTGTGTGTGGGAGATTCCAAGCAAATCCAAAACAATCCCACTACACAGCCGCAAAGAGGATACTGAAGTATCTAAAAGGCACACCTGACGTCGGTCTGTGGTATCCAAAGGATTCGTCTTTTAATCTAACGAGTTACTCAGATACAGACTATGCAGGCTGTAAGATCGACAGAAAAAGTACCAGCGGAACATGTCAGTTCCTAGGTGACCGACTTGTCTCATGGCATAGCAAGAAACAGACATCGGTGGCCACATCCACTGCAGAAGCTGAATACCTGGCGGCGGAAGCTGGTGTTCACAATTACTTTGGATACAACAACAACTGAAGGACTTCGGTGTCACAGCCGAAGAGTCACCGATCTTCTGTGACAACACGAGTGCCATAGCAATTACTTACAATCCGGTTCTCCACTCTTGGACCAAGCACATTGACATACAACATCACTTCATCCGGGAACATTTCACGTTGAAGTATATCCGGCTGGAATACGTATCGACCGATCAACAAGTAGCCGATATCTTCACAAAGCCTCTACAGGAAGCTAAGTTCTCTCAATTCAGACTTACTCTTGGCTTAACCGACATTAGTCAAATCCTTCCTAAGGATGCTTAAAGGGAAACCGGTTCGGACAGATAAAATCGGTAGTTCTTCCTAAGCTGTTGAATCTCAAATCTTCAAGATACCTATGGAAGAACCGCCTAACTCATCAGATAGAGTAAACCGACCGGCTACTTGGTGCATGCACCAAATAACCGCATCGGGATGAACAACTGATGACTGACCGGTTCGGAAGCAAGTTATCTTAGATTATTTGAATTTCAAATAGAAGTGGAATAATTATCAGTGTTTGAAGATATCTGTTCTGAAATATTGCCCTTTCAAAGTAAACTGGTCACACCTAAAAAGACGTGAAGATCTGTTGATATCTTTCACAATCCAGGCCTATGACCAACACCCTAGACTGCAAACATACCTATTTCATGCAATACATATTTATCCTGCAGTTAATAGATATCATCCTATTTAATACCTGGACAATAGGATAATCGCTAAACTAGTATTTAAGTAAATCAAACATTCACCAAAACATTCACAAGACAAAAGATCATCCTCTCACTAAGGCAAAAATGTCTCAGTTTCCCATCATCCTTCAGGTTGATTTTCAATCCTGTTCAAACACAGAGCACTATGAGGTGTATAAGATAATCAAATCTCTGGAGGAAACCGGTCTTCGGTACTTCCTGGACGACAAACACACCATCTATCCTGAATCCATTCTAGAGTTCTTCTATCACGCCAGGGTGTTCAGAGGGACCCCCCACTTTGAAATTCACATTAAATCTAAAGTGGGAGGTATCATCTTTGACTTCACCGAGAGGGACTTCGCGCGGTGCTTTAGCCTGCCAAAGCACGGGTTGACAGATCTAGATGTTCCAGCCGACATAAAGGCCGAAATGTCCATCGCCCTCGCACGGTCTGATGAACCGGTTGAGGATCACGGTACAAAATCGCACTTGAGAGCTGAATATCAGCTCCTCAATGATGTGATCGGTAAGAGCATCTTCAGAAAGGATGTCACAAATACCTACAGTACCTCGACCTTCAACATGATGGCGGCTATAATCACCGGTACACCGGTGAACTGGTCCAGGGTGCTGTTTGACGTCCTTATCTGGATGGTTGGCATCCGATCAGTCGGTTTCATCCCCCAACTAAGCTGTCTTCTTGTGGATCTTGGTGTCCCAACCTGTCCCGGAGAAGGTTTGAACCAAGCCCATGTGCTGACTAAAGAAGTAACCGACTCCTTTTATGAGCAGTTCGAGAGAGCTTGGAGGAGAAGAAACCGCCGCAATAACCGCAACGGTGTCGTCAACTCTCATGAACACTAAGTCACTCCTTCCTGCACCCGGTCGTTTTGCTTCATGCACCGGGTGCATCCTTATCCAACCTATCTTTGATCGTTTCGGCTTGATCTATGTCTTCTTCGGTTTCACTTAAGTTCCTTTTGATTCTATGCTTTCTTCGTTATTACTCATGCCTTTTTCGGCACTATCTATGTTGCTTTCGGTCTCCTTTGATTAATCTCGGTTATATTCTTGCAATTAATGAAAAAGGAATCCTTAATTAATGAGATAACCCCCAACCACCTGAACATTTAATATCCAACTAACTTGGTTACTTCTCAACTAATACCTACCTCGGGCTCCGCAATCTGCCTCTTCCCCATGCACCTTGGAAACATAAAGATTCTTTTGTCTAATAAAACAAAACTCACAATCAATGGTTATGTTTTCTCTCCAAAACCGATCATATATAAGGAGCTATCTTCTAATCAACTTACCACATCCTAAAGCATAAAACACTTCTGAAATCTTTTAAATTCCATCTCTCTTAATACCGTAATCATGCCGAGCCGAACTTTGGGAAACTTTTTGAGCATTGACTTCCACTCCTGTATGGAAGAGTGGGATGGAAATCTTGAAAAGGAAGTTATGTTTCAATCTCTAACAGCAACCGGTCTTCGACCCTTCCTCGAAGAGGCCGGTCACATTCTCTTGAAAGATGTCAAGGCCTTCTTTCGAAGCGCCTGCATCAGGGGAAATTATATCGTCTCTACCATCAGAGACCACACCTTCTGAATTGATGAAGCCGAATTTGCTTCACTATTCGGCCTACCCACGGAAAGATTCTCTGACTTTCCAACAATAGAGGACCTTGCGGGATTTGAGCACGCACTGTACCTCTCGGCCACCATTTATCCGGTGGAACACTATGGGCCAAAAACCCAGCTCGCTAGTCACGGTCAACTTCTTCTCGAGATTGTGACTCGATCGATCCTATGTCAGTCACCGAATCAACGGTACTCTAGAAATACCTATAATATAATGACTCATATTATTGGCAGGACGGCCATCAACTGGTCAACGGTCATATTCGAAAACCTGAAGAACATGGTGCCGACCAAGAAAGGTCTCAGTTATGCACCACATATAAGTAAGCTGATTCTCGGGTACCGGCCAGAGTTTGGACCAGGCACACCGGTCTCCTCCTCGAACATCCTTGACAAGAATTCGGTGGAGGAAAGAATTTCCAGAATGTCTCTTCCATAGGCTGTACCTTTCTATTGCTTATGTATGCTTAGTTCAATACCGATTTATCTGTCGGTCTTCTTTCTGCAATGTTTTTTTAATACAATCTCATTTCAGTTTAAATGACCGGGTTTTCTTAACGTCTAAAATATCTAGGTAACTGATTAACATTATCAAAACAACCGCGTTCCTATCCGGCTTCAAAGAAAAATCTCTCAAACTTAAAAGATTGCAAAACATTACTCACTCTAAATACTCGGTTAAGCTTAGAAACCGGAACACCAATCGGTCTCGAAAGAGGATTGCGTCATCAATGGCGAAAGCAAAAGTTTTGGAGGGAAATTTCCCGCCCAAAACTCCCGCCTCCCAGTTTACCGCCCACGGATTGGCGGCTTTTCACTCCCGCCCACGGTTTGCCGCTCCTTTCAACTTGGAGGGAAAACTCCCGCCCAATGTTGATGGGACGGTTGGGCTTCCAAACCGCATCTATAAAAGGGACTCTCGGTCATTTTATTTCATTCTCACGCGAATCTGCTTTCTCTCTCTAAGCTCTCTAACTCTCTGAAGCGGTTATTTCTCAAACTCTCTCAAACTCTCTAAGATGGGACGCCATTCGGCTTTGTTTAAGCACCTAACTCAGCTGGATTTCGAGGAAATCCGATAGAAAGGCACGCGCGAGGCAAAAGAGGTTATTGACCGGGTAGCCAAAACCGGTCTGGAATATTTTCTTGGCGGTCCTCATGTTCTCTACAAAGATGCGGTCGAGGAATTTTTCAACACCGCGACTATCTCTGATGACAAAATCACCGCAACTGTATGCGGTACTGAAATAGAGCTCACTGAGGCATCAGTGGCAAAGAGCCTGCGCCTTCCAAAAACCGGCCAGGATGCAACGGCAGACATCGAGATTAAGACTTTTGAGGCGGCATGCCAGATACTCTCGGCAACTAAGAAGCCGATAAAAGTATCCGGCAGCAAATCAACGTTGAAACCGGAGTATATCCCAATCTGTGACATCTTCGCAAGGGCGATTCTAGCACGGGGAGGAAACTATAGCAGCTTAACAAAGGACAAAATCAGGATGCTGGTCGGCCTGATAGAGGGAACCAAGGTCAACTGGGCAAAAGCGGTGTTCAACAACTTAATGGATATGGTGAAACCGGACTCAAACCGGTCGTGGGGATACGCCGTTCCTCTCTGAAAGATCTTCCTTCATCATAATCTCAACATTGGTCCGGGCGTCACCGTCTCCACAAGAAGCCTGATCCGGTCCAAACAATTCCTAGAAAGGAAGCAGCCGGCCCCCGGTTCCACAAGTGGCCGAAAGAAGGCAACCGACAAGAAAGCGGCCCCGGCCAAAGAAAAGGCCGAAAGCAAAGGAAAAGAGAAAGTCACTTTCTCAGAACCGCCGCAGCAAACTGAGGATGAAGAGTCGGCATCCAATTCTGAAAGAACCGATACAGAAAAGACCGATGATGAAAGATCGACCAATGAAGAAGAGCATTCGGGCCAGAGCCCCGATAATGCCGGACCTAACACCAACCCTGAGACCACCGAGGGTAGTGAAGAGGGTGGTGAAGATGCCGGTGATGAAGGCAGCGATAAAGATAATGAGGAGGCCGAAGAAGCAGAGGCCGATAGTATATCTCTGAAACTCCTTCAGGGCGCCAAAAAGCGAGCCGAGTCGATTGAGGAGTTATACCTGGAATGGCACGAGCACCGGTTCGGCAAACCGTATAGGCAAATCCTACCGGGCTACACAGACTTGGAATGTATCCAAAGACTGAAGGAAGTGGAGGACTTAATCATGAATCTCACAAAATCCAACACAATTGAAGAGGTATTACACCGAACCTACCTCTTAAAACCACAGGTACAACTACGGAAGCTAACCACACGCATCCGGAAGATCACGGAGGAGTTCGAAGAGGTGGGACCGGAAGACACCTTAACACCGTGGGTGTTAGAAAGGCTTGAAAAAGCCAGAGGAGACCTTATTCAAGAAATTGACCGGCTAGAGGCAATGTACAGTCAAAGAGAAATACCGGTCTATACTGCTCTCCGGATCGAAACGAGTCCAGCACACTGTCCAACACCTCCAAGGGAGAATGCGGCATCAGAAGAATCCGATGAAAGAGCGGATCCTAATCTCACCGGACAATCCCCTCCTCCACAACCGGAAGTCTCCGAATCAGACTTCACAAAGGAATGGGTTGAGGGCCGTCTTCAAAGGTTTGAAGAATCAACAGCAGAACGGATTGATAACCGTATTTAAGAGTTTGAAGACTCCGCAGTTCAGCCATTCAAGGAGAGATTCCAAAGAATCGTTTGCTCGGCACTCAAGTTCGCCGACACCACAAGGTATCTCTTGGACAAAACTCGGGACCGGCTCTCAGAAATCGACGAAGATCAACAGGAAGAGGATACGACCTCCGAGTTTTGGAGGATACGACCTCCGAGTTAAAGGAAAACTTTGGCCGGCTTGAAAGAGAGACCGATCAACGATTGGCGGAGGTTCTTGAGGACCTGGTCGGCACAACACTCGGACGGGTCTCCGAACTCGAGAAGAAAAATGAGGGTCTCGAGGCCGAACTCAAGGCACTTTCCGAACAAGTTGCCGAACTACTGAGGGCTAAGATGAATGCGGATGCCGCGGCTGTAGCGGCTGATGCTCAAGCGGCTAAGAGGGTCCAGGATGAGCTGGACGCCGAAGCAATTAAAGAGAAGGAAGCACCGCGATCATCCCAACTCACCGAAGAAGAAGAGGAAGCCAGCGACTTCGAAAGGCAGAGGCTAAGTTCCCGGGACTCACAAAGAAAGCAGCCGCTCAGGCTGCGAAGGATAATGCGCGGTTGGAAAGGGAAAAACGGAGGCTGAAAAGTTTCGCAGAAGACAACAAGAAGAAAAAGGCGGCCTCCTCTGTTTCAGCGCCGACAAAGCGAAAGAGGGAATCCTCAAAGAAAGTTCAAATAGCCGACCTGCTAAATGAGGTCACTGAAACGGTCATTACGAGTATACCGCAGCAGGCTGCTCAAGTCGAAGAGGAGGTTGAAGAACAACTGCAGCCCCGGTCTACAAGACAACGAGTTTTCGAACCGGCCAGTCGACCGCAACCGGAGAAGAAAAAGCGGAACATATATGACTTCTCGGACTCGGAATAGGGGCTCTCTTTCCTTTACTTGTCTTAGTATTTTTATATATTATGTTATTTTCGGTTATCTATCTTATATATAAAGCTATTTTTGAAACCGGCCATCTTTTGCATCTCTACTTAGTTTTGATAATTTTAAATAAAATAATCAAAAAGGGAGAAATTGATAAGATAAAAGATAAGACTTTTCCAAAATTTTTCTCAAAATTTTTCGAAAAATTCTCCTAAGTCAGCAACAAAATCCGGACAAACAAAACAACCGGCCTACGGTTGCAATCTTACATGATTTTGATAATTTTAAATAAAATAATCAAAAAGGGAAAAATTGTTAGATAAAATCAGACCGGTTCAAATAAACCTAACTTAAATAAACTTTCCATGCAGGAACAAGGAACCGGACCGGACAAACAAAAGAACCAGCTAAAGAAAACTAACCAGTCAAGTTAGTAAACCGACCAAGAATACTTGGAACATGACCGCACAAAGAAAGGATCGGCCAAAGCTTAAAACCGGAATCATCAAACAGCCGATCAACCACAAGGCAGAGGAATAACCGGAAGAAGTGTGGTTATATCACCCATACCGGAAGCAATCCGGTTAAGTCAAATGACAGACCAGTACAAGAAGACAATTCAGGTATCTGTTGAGAATGATACCAAAGGAACAGACTGAACACTTCCATATCCATACAAGTCTGAGGAAAGTCTGCAGGCTGCAGAAGACAGTACTACCGGATCTTTCCACTTCGGGATAAGTCAGAAAGAAGATCTTCCAAGTACAGACAACTGTTCAACAGACAGTGCCTACATTGAGTAAAAGACAAACCTAGCAGGTTTGTCTTACATACCGGAAGAACAGACTGCCAAGTCTGAGGTTGACCATCAGGTCTGAGGAAACGACCGCAGTTCTGAATCTCTGAATCACTGAACATCTGCACCAATGCTCAACCAATCAGATTCAAGGCAGTGAAATATGACCGTTGGCATATTTCACCTATAAAAAGGGGGCAGTCGAAGAAGAGTAAATGTGGGACAAGAAACATATAGTGAGACAAGTAAGAAATTCTAAGAGCATTTATTCTACAAGTGATAAGACTGTGTTGTTCTAAGAAAGCCTAAGTGCTAAAGTTAAAGTGTGTGTTCTACAATTTCAGTGTAAATTGTAAGAGTGTTATCAAGCAGGAAATAAGTCTCGATCGGATTGTACTTGTATTCCTTAGTGAATATCCTTCTCGCGGTTTCGAGAGGAAGGGGTGACGTAGGAGTTTTATCTCCGAACATCCATAAAATCTGTCTTGTTATTTACTGCCTGCCGGTTTCACTATCTAACCGATCTGTACCGCTCCAACCTACCTAATCCCATCTAAGCCGAATTTCCAGATTACCGAAACCGACCCATCAAATCTCAAATCTCCATCATCTAAAACCGACTCTGCCTATCATATAAGTGTGCCGCTTCAACCTGAAAGCAAACCTCTTCCGCGCTTGAACCTAGTTCAAGGGTTTGTGACAAGTTGTGTAGTATTGAAACCCCGGTGTTAATCTCTAACCAGATTAACCACCACCCTTCGAGTGAGAACCGCTAACTGGTCCAACCCCCGGTCCTCCAGCGGCTACCTAGATCCTAACACTTTCCATAGTGACAATGTATTGATTAACAATACCGAGGAAACAAATACTCGCCACCAATATTGGAAAAAGTCATTTAAGATAATTAATCAAATTATTTTGATTTATTTAATGTGTAAGTAAATCATTGCTATAATAGCTCAATCTTTCAAAGTAAAAGAAGTTGTCTACCTCGTTTCATAATTTATATTTATATAAGATTTTTTTTCACTGGCTTGGAAAGATTATAGGTATTACACTAATATGAGTAATAATTAAAATTATTAATAAAATCGTTTCACGAATTCCCATAATAAAATAAAATAAATATACAAAATCTAATAAAACTAAATATACGAAATCTAATAAATGATTAAATTCTCGATTTAAAAAACAAATTTAAAATTTAAAATTATATATTTGAAGAATAATTAAATAGAAAATGTGAAAAATTAAATTATTTAGGTTTTGAATAAGAAAAAACTAACCATATATAAATAAGGAAAATATGAAAGTCTAATTAGTGGAGCCTAATTCCCTAAAAATATAGGGAAAAAATAAAACATACAAAATAATGAAAATAATATATCAATTTATTTAATTAAATATTAAACCAAATTAATATAACTGTTTTAACTTGTTTTTAATATTAATTTATAAAATTTTATAAAATTTTGAAATAATTTAAAATTAAAAAATATAAAAAACTATTTACCCTTATATATGTATAAATTATTATTTTAATTTTTATCTTATAAGTAATTTGTATTATTAACTATATTAAAATTAATAAAAAATAATATATAATTATCATATAAATAAATGTAGTTTTAAAATAAATAATCCTATTATATAATTTATATATAATTCTAATGAAGGAAGCCAGAGTATATGATCACTTGACCTTCTTAATACCGTTTAACACCTAACAAATTGGACAAAGTTATATCTGTTAAAGATATATATATAAAGTATTTTTAAATTCTTACCCTGGGCTAGAGCCCACCTCAACTCACTACGTAACTCCGCCTAGTCTACTCGGTCTAACCCTTGTTGGCCTCAACCGTCCATGTTGGCGATTGCTGGTTCTGGTCCGCCCACTAGAGTTTCTAGTGACCTTCTAGGAAATTATTTTTTATTTTCTTCAACAGATTTCTTGCAAAAATACAATATTTTCTTATCAAATTCCCTAACAGGTTAAGCTATTGACCATATTAATTTATTTTATGTATTTTGACTATTTTATAAATATTTTCCGTCTTTATTAATCTAAGAACTAGTTAAAGAGTGTTGTTCCTAAATTAATATTATTTTTAATCTCTGTTGAATAAGCCATTGTAAAAGAATTATTTGGACTCACGATGATTTAAAAATTGTATATTTGTGTGCGAAAATCAATTGTCTACAACTCTAAAGTGTTAAGCATGACTATTTTGGTATGCCCTATATTGAGTTGTTCATCACATATTCGGGTGAGGTAGTTTCTAATTAAATAGTTCTCTCGTCTCATTATATGAGATTCGAGAGAAATGTAAGTCATAAAATGTATTAAAATAGACCGACAAATCATTTTTAAAAGCACTCGATCATAGCTTACAATTTTAACTCCTCGTCCCCTTTTTAGGTGATTCAAGAAGAATGAATGGCTTAGATCATTAAGTTCAAATTCAGATATATGAAAATGTCGATTTTTTAGGTTTATAGCGTTTAATAGACCTAAAATTATAATTTCAATTTTCAATTTTCGATTTTCAATTAGAATATTTTAAAATTAATTAGGAGTAATATGTGTCACTACAAGAATGTCAACATGAAACTAAGATATAAATAATGCAAAATTTATAAAAGAAAATACAAACTTACAACTTGAATTAAAACATAAATCGCAAATAATAAAAATGTTGTAACAATCTTTTAACAAACTGATAAAAGAAATACAATGAATTAAAAAAAAAGTATGGTTAAATAATTAGTAATGTTTAATTAGTCCAATATTTTATAAGAAACTAATAATTGCAACTTTTAAAACAATACAAACATAAGGAAATAATACAAATTATATTGTTAATATTTTATATAAACATTGTTAATATTTTATAATAACATATAAATATATAATACTCCAACGTTCTTACTAACTATTACAATTGTATATTTTATCTTAAATTGCTACTAATTTTATAAGGGATTAAAATAGTTGGAAAACACTAATTTTATCTTAAATTGCTACTAAATTGTAATAACTATTATTAATCCTAATATGCAATTGATTTTACAACAAAAACATAATATATGTTGCAAAATAGTTACTAATATAAGACCACATAATTTGTTTTGAACCCTCATTATGTTTTTGCTAAAATTATAAGATAAAAAATCAAACAATCCTTGGTCAATTGTATGGAAAACATTTTTATGTCATAATATTAATAAAAAAATTTGATTATTTAAAAAAAAAATATTTTTAAAGTGAAATTGAATAAAATTTATTACGCATTTAGACAAACATTTAAAAATGAATAATTAGTTTTATTTAGACAAACAATGCAACATAATATATTATGTAATAAGAAATATTGAACTTTATGTTTTTTAATTTTTTTTACAACTTTGAAATAAATAATTTGAGCAATAATTTTTTTAATTCTTAATTAATTTTGAATTTTATTGATAAATTTTCTATATCAAAATTCAATTTTTTTCATTAATAATAAATGAATTGCAATTTGCAACTTGTTGGCCAATTTCCTAAATAAATCTGAATTACAAATTAAAATGCAATATCTTTTAATCAATTTTGAACTATCTTCAAAATAATTATGAAATTTATTTCTCATTTCAAAGAAATTGAACTCAACTTTTTAATTTATTTTTCCACTTTAAAATTAAATTATTAATTTTATTTAATTTTGATGTCCATTGTTAAATTATTTTATATTAATATTATTTGATGGTTTATCTAGAACATTTTTCGTAACGTTAAAAAAAGTTAAATTTTAATTTTAATTAAATTTGAAATCTCTTTTAATTAATTGCTAACATTGAAATAAACTAAGCTTTCTAAACGATCTATCAAGTTGCATATATTTTTAAAGCAGTTTTAAGTCTTAATTCATCACTATTAATTTATAACTTGTTTTGCAACTTATATATCAATGACATTAAAACATGATTAATTTTGAATTTATTATTTATAGCTACACGTGTTTTTAATATATTTTGCATTAAAATATTTTTAATATTATTTACAAAATTTCTTATAGTTTAAAAATAAATTAAAATTGACTTATTTATAAGGTGTTTAATTCAAATAAAGAGATAAAAGTGTGGTATTTAGTTAGAAGTATTAATAATTCTCATTCTAATTAATAATATTTAGATTTATTAGTAAGGGTCGCAATTTAAAACCGCCCCGCGAAAACCGAACCGAATTACCCCGTTTGGGACGGTTTTTTCCCGAAACCGAACGAGGATGGGGCGGGGATGGTATTTGCGTCCCTCTCCCCGACCCGACCCGCCCCGATTTCACCCCGTTTTCACCCCGATTCTGCCCCGAATACCATAAACATAATTAAATATATTAAATCATCAATATATTTATTTATTACTATATTTTATAAGAGTATTAAAATTATTTCTTTATAATAATATAAAATTTTAATATATTACTATATATATTATATTAAAAAATTCGTTTATATAATTTTATTATATAATATTTATTTATTTATTTTAAATTAAAATTATTAACAGTGTCCCGCGGGATTCCTCAAAACCGAAAAAAACCGAACGGAGCGGGGATGGTATGAAAAAAATTCCTGAAATTAAAAGGGGGCGGGGATGGTAATTGCATTCCCTACCCCGAACCGCTCCATTGCCATCCCTATTTAGAGATAAATTATTAATATTATTTTATTAGTGAAACTGGTATTAATATCTTAATTTTATTTATTATTATATTTTATCTAATTAAAAATATATTATATTATTTTTTATATCTTAAATAATTGTTTAAAATATTTAATTGTACCTAACTTAATAAAATATAAACCTCTAATATTTTATCATACTATTATATAAAAAAAAAAATAGTTATAAGAAAAATAATGGAAGGAATCAAACTTTAAAATATTATATGTTAATATTAGTTCAAACATATTTAAGTTAAATATAACGTTTTATTACTTAATAACATATATTATAACATTATATAATTTTTAATAACAATTTTTTTTAAAAAGTTTTATATTAAAAATTTTTAATATTTTTTAAATAATATGTTTCATATAAAACTGTTATTTTATTTTTAAATTTTTATATTTCATATTTTCATTAATTTATTATAATATTATTATTAATATATAATATTTAAAATTAATTATATAAAAATAATTATATTACTATTAATTATTGTAATTATTATTAAAATTTTATTTTATTTTATTTTAATAATTTTATTTTATTTAAAAAAATTCTTTAATATTATTTAAATAATTTAAATAATTTTTTTAATAAATTAATTAAAATATTTATTATTATTTTAATTATAAAATAATGTGTAATATAATTATAAAAGAATATATATATAATATTATAATTATAATTATGAGAGAGCAAATGAAATTGAGAGAATAGACTTCTGGGAATAAGAATGAAATTTATTTGTTCGAACTTAGAGAGAATGGATGATTAATGAGTATTTGATAATCAAATCAAAATTTTGAAATCATACTTATTAACCAATTACTTCAATTAATTTTATTTCTCATTTCCTATGTATAAACTCTATTTTGAAATCATACTCATTAACCAATTACTTCAATTAATTTTATTTCTCATTTCCTGAGTATAAACTCTTTCAATATTACCCGAATATATATATATATATATATATATATATATATATATATTAACAATTTTAAACCTATCAATCTATTTAAGTCTAAACATTTGATGTAACCCTAATTAGAATAAATATTTAATTAAATAGATAAACTTGAATGAAAATGAGACATTGAATGGATAAAGGTTCGAAGAAAAATAATAAATCTAGACAGAAAAAGAAAAAGTCACGACAATCATTGTGCAATATCGTGGGCTGGTGAAGGTGGATGGGTCGGTACGGTATACCTTCCTTTTTTTTTATCCATACCTTATTCCTTATCGAAAGTTTTGTTATAGCAAAATTCATATATTTACTTTTCCTTTATTATGGTATAACTTAATTTCGAGAATATTATACCTTTAATACCTAAAAAATATAATAACTTAAACAAAATAAAACAAATTTAATATAATTACTAAATCAAGTTACACAAAATTAAAAATTAAAGATATTTTTCTAAAATATGTATTTATTAAATCTAATATTTTTAAAAACTAGCCAATTCTAAGAATTAAATTTAATTACAAAAATAAAAATTTCAAGAATAAAAATAAGTATAGTCTTTAAGTTAAACTAAAGTGGATACAAGAAAGGTAGTTGTATTTGCAATTTTTTTTTATAAATAGATAATACAATTCATGTTAAATAATAATAATAAATATTAGTTAATTTAGACTTAATTAATAAAAATCTATCATTTTTTTAATTTGTTCAATTTCATTCAATAATTCAAGTTCATCACACGTAGGATCTTCTCCTGAGTTGAATTCATCTCTTGTATGACAATTATTTGTGCACACCAATGTCTCTACTGTTTTAAGTCTCAAATTGCTTCTAAACAGATCAACTATCCTTTTTTTAGAACCTTGGGTTCCGCTGCTCCTATGGAGTGCGACTAATTCCCGCGGGTTAAGCACATAGCCCGCAAACACACTTAACCATTTAATTAGGTGCAAAACTTACCGCCTGACAGGCTCGAACCTAGGACCTCATGGAGGCCTAGGGGATATCCACCTCTTATTGCCGCTAGGCTAGAAGAGTGGATAGATAAACTATCCTTTTATCCAAGATAAAAACAAACTCATTAATAACTATTGAAGATGAGATTACAAAAATATCTTTGACAATAATGAATGGATTGACTATTAAGAGATTGAAAGTTTTGTTGAATATTTTACAAATTTATCGTCTACTGATAACATATAATGAATAATATTTTAATTTAATTTTTAAAATTATGTTTCTATAAATGAATTAACATTAAATATATTTATTTTCTTATAAGTATTATATATATATATTGATTTATAAATATTATTTCAGTATTTCGGTATATCTTAATATACCAAAATTTTTAAAATCTAATATCTTTAACGTACAAATAATTTTGGTGTCGGTACCATACCTTACATTTTTTTGGTATAACTTAAAACTTGATATTTTCGATATATTGCGGTACGATATTTTTAATATACCTATAATATTGGTAATTTTTTCCAACCTAGGTGGAGACGGACAATTGTAGAGACTTGTAAGTGAGTCACCTATAGGGTCAACCCGCCTAGGTGAGTCAATCAATTAGTCTGGTCAACTAGCTAGAGTCAACTATAGCAACACGGTCAACAAGCGACCATGCGATCCAGTAACTAGCACACGCACCTTCTCCTCCCCCTTCGACATAGGAGACCTATTGACTAGCATCTGCACATTCTCCTCCTAGTAGTTATCTTCACCTCAGACAAGTCCCTATAATTTTATAAAAGTTGGATCGTTTAATTCACTAGATTAAATCCACTTTGTTAAAAGAATAAAATAATCCTTAAGCGATTGGATATTTCTCCGAGGCACACAACACAAGAACTCCAATTCGTCGTTACAACAAATTATATGGAAAAATAAAAACCTAATTTATCCCCAAGGTCCTAACCCACAATGAGGGATATTTTTCAAGATCTTCCTAATATAAAATCTTAAGGTTGAATGAGGTTAGAGAGAAGAAAGAGGACTAAGAATTCACCATTGTTGTAAAAGCTTGAAAACTCTATTTTTTATTTTTTTTGTTAGATCTTGTAAGAGATTAGAATTTATTTAAATGTTTCTTTCTCAAAGCATTTAAAAGTTATTATGGTTGTCTAGTAAGTCTTAATCACTCAAGAATACTTTGATTTCAACCAAACTTGATTTGGGAAAAAAATTCTAATTTTACATTATAGCTTGTTATTCTATATTCTAATGTTTCTTAATAGTTCTAACTATTTTATATTCGAATTATAATCATATATAAACGATAAAACAAAGTCCATCCAAAATGCCCAAATTTAAATTTTGGGAATATTGGATTTTTATCTTCATATGGTGATCAACCTAGCCAAATCATATCATGGATGCTCCTATTAAGGCAATTACATGAAAGGAATGCTCTTTTAGTCTCGTTTCAAGATTTTCAAAAAATGGCTCATGCTATCTACTTTTACTAGATACTATTTTGGTTCATCATCTATTGCTTAGGTGAGATTACTTCTATGCAAGTCATTTCTTTATCTCATTTTACGAGATTTGAGAGGATAATAAATTCTGAGACATAAGAAAGTAATCTAACACCTATTTTTAAATACACTCTAGTCGATCCTACCGTTTTGATTTCTCATTCCCACTTCTGAGATTCGAGAGGAAAAAAGTTACGAGTTTTATCTATCAAGTACTCATTTTAAAAAATTCAATATTTAAGATGTACAACTTCATATATTTAAGATGTATCTTCATCCTCGATTCATTATTACATCATTACCCGCTTAAATACATATAGGATTATAAACATTGAATAAAAAGAAATGTGACTTTATTAAATAATAAATAAATTTACAATAGGTAATATCAAAATATTTCAAAATAAATACAAACATTACTTACATACATATATATGTTGTAAATATTGAAGAAGATAACAATTTTGTTGTTACTAAGTTTAATAAAAAATTTGAATGAAATTTGAAAAAGTTAAAGAGTAAAGATTGAAGATGAAAAGTGAGGAGATAAAAATAATAGTTTATTATTAAACGAAAAGTTAATGAAGAGTAATGAAGAGAAAAATAACTTTAAGAGTATTAAAAAAAAGTTGAAGTAAGAGTGTGGATAAGAACAATGTAATTATTTGTTTATGATGATATTTTTAATGGTGTAGAATTTCAAATTCCATATTAAGCCTTATAAAAAAAGGTTTATTGTTTATATTAATATAGTTTAATATCAAGTTTGAGGTTTGCATACTCTCTATCCCTAACCCTGAATCCGATAGTGTATATTTTACACTCGCATTTACGACCAAAAACCGGATTTAAAATACTCAAACCCAACCATTAGGTACCCATGTGTATCGGGTATACAACTTCTCATTAACATCCCTAGTTTTAATCGGTTAAAATTTTTTAAATAATAAATGCCTAATTTTGAATTTCATTTTCGAGTTTCATCTTTGAGTTTTATTTTAGTTTAGGTTGATGTAGGATTACAATTTGATCATTTTTCTAATGTAACTTGAATGACATTTATGTGAAAGGAATGTTTGTTTGATGTAGTTTCCAAATTTTCAAAAAAATAAGGTAAAATAACATTTTCAATTTTGTTCAAACCTTGTTGTTTTTATGTTAAATAGTATGTGGATTGGTATTTGATGTTGTTAGCAGTTTGTTGGGTCAAATTATTTTTGACTAAGGGTCAAATCATTTTGACTAACGGAATTTTGATGATGAATTTGTATAAAACAGAAACTAAGTCGTCTAATTGTTTTTGTGCAGGTGTATTAAAACGTGCTAAGTTAGACGTAAGTCTAAATGAGGTATGTTAGACTTACTAGCTATTAGACGCATTGAGTTAGACGTGCAATCTAACACGCATAGTTAGAGGTGCAGTCTAATGTGCAGTCTAAGAGATACGTAGTTAGACGTGCAGTCTAACAGATGCGTAGTTAGACGTGCAGTCTAACAGATACGTAGTTAGACGTGCAATCTAACAGATACGTAGTTAGACGTGTAGTCTAACATGAATAGTTAGATGTGTAATCTAACAGATACGTAGTTAGACGTGCAGTCTAACAGATACGTAGTTAGACGTGCAGTCTAATAGGCGTAATTAGACGTATAGTCTAATAGATGAAAGTTAGACATGCAGTCTAACTCCTTTAGATTAGTCTGCAGGGACACGTACTTAGACGTGTCGTTTAACTCCATTAGACTCGGTGATCTAATGGATTTTGATATTAGATGGGGACGTCTAACTTCATTAGACTTGTCAGTCTAATTGAAGCACGTCTAATGCCTTACTTAAGCAGTTACTTGAAGCTAGCATCTGTCTACCCACGATCAACTAGCTGTACGCTACTCCTGCTCCACTTATCCGTGTAGATTAGTACGACAACCAGTTACATCCAATGAATTAATTCCACGTAAGAAAATAATCTTCCCACTACTTGTTTCTTCCAGGACAATCTTAGAAGAATATTTGGCGCACTACCAGATTAGTACGACCGCGATCATGATGCTCAGAGTCTGCTGCACATATGTACTATGGAGGCTCTACAATGGGTATTCGCCACATGTCATTATAGAAGATTTGACCATTGGTACCTTCTCTCTATTTAAGGATCCTCAAGGACAACGGACGAGTATACAAATGCATGTACGCGAACATACAAGATGATACACAAACTTGCTTACTTAGCTTATAATCTCACGAATTGCTTTCTTGTTTTACTGTGTTTGTACATCAAGAAAGAGATAGAATCAAAGTATTGTCAAGATGAGTGATATTCTTCAACATACTGTAAGTTGAACAGAGTCTGTTCTATTCAACAGGGAGCTAGCTGTGCAACTATATTTGATTCTAAGAAAAGTATAGTGAATCCTTCCGGTGGTTGAAAGAAAAGTGACGTAGGAGAGTTTTGCTCCGAATATCCTTAAACATCTCTTTGTGTTATTTACATTCTGTCATCTTCTCCTTCATCGGTTCTTAGCTTCAAACCTGAGCAAACATTTCCGCACTTGAATCGTTCAAGAGTTTGCATGGGTTTGTAAAGAATAGAAAGTGATACAAATCCCTAACAGGATTTTTATCAAACCGTTTTTGTACGAAATTGTCATCAATAGTTAGACCCCTGTCTCTATTGGTGCCACTAATCCTTCAATTGGTATTAGAGCCCTATTTTCTATTCTCAAGCTTCAAGAATCTGAATCATTTCTATCATCAACGATATCCCTTTTCTTTCGAAAGAAAACTATGATTATTGGATGATGAGAATGCAAGCGCACTTGGCTCCTCTTGATTGCAATATGTGGAGTGTCATTACTAATGGTCCCATAAAGATTATGAAGCCAAGATGTGAGTGGACAACTAAAGATAAGATGACCAACAATCTGGACAATGTCACCATAAATATCATATACCACTCAATCAACATGAATATATTTTGTGAGATCATGTCCTGCTCCTCTACTAAAGAAATCTGGGAGAAGCTGATTCAGATCTATGGCCGAAACGTTCAAGCCAAAAAGAACCAGAAAGATCAGAAAGTTTTCATGTATGTTGAAAATAAATCCAAATAGGTCGATAGCGACTCAGAGGATTCTCCTATTGAAAAGGATACTGAAACCGTCACATGTCTAATGTCAGATGATCAATCCAAGGTAAATGACATTTTCCACCAGAATTAACAACGAAGAGTTAACTACTGCACTCAATGACATGGCCATTGAGTACAAGAAGTTATCAGATTCCTTTTATAAAATGAAAGTAAAATATGAGACCAATATTTTTTCTTCACACAAAGTTTCTGAATCAAATGTCTTTGAAAAGAAAGTAGTTGAGATCTCATCCGAGAATGAGATGTTCAAAGAATAGATCCAAACTCTCTCTTCTGAAAACAAAAGGTTAAACTATGTTGTTAGTGCTTGGACAAGGTCTGGAGAAGCTGTCAAATATCATATTAGTCTTTTGAAGCATGCTGGATCTAAATCCAGTTTAGGATTTGATAGCAATGACCCAAACCAGTCCCGCAAAAAGAAAAACTCAGCAACTGACAAGCTTATGCCAATAAGTTTTGTCAAAGAGAGTTTAACTGACATTGAATCTGATCCAGTTCATGAAAAGGTATCTTTGAAGAATGAAATAACTTATGTTCCGCCGACTATAAGTTGGCTAAAAAATAAGTTAGAAGCAGCCAGAAAGTCTGGCAATCTAAAACCTGACTCAAAGTCAAGGAGTTTTAAACGAAAATCATCTTCAAAAACTAAGGGATCAGAGGCTAGTATGAAGGCATCTGCTATGTCAAAATCATACGCATTAATCACAATACAAAATGGAAAATCCATTAGAATAACTCAAATATGGATTCCTAAGGGACTGATTGACCGAGGACCCAATTGAATGTGGGTACCAAACGATTGTAAATATTATTTTGTATAAGTACATGTTTGTGACTGCCTAGAGGATTCTTTCTGGTATTTGGATAGCGGATGTTCAAGACATATGTCAGGAAACAGACGACTTCTCACTGATATAGCAGTTTGTTCTGGACCTAAGATCACTTTTAGTAACAACAAGAAGGGTAAGACCATGGGTTAGAGTAAGATTATCCATGGTAATCTAACCATTAATTATGCGCTACTTGTTGACAATCTGTGCAATAACTTGATTAGTATTAGTCAATTATGTGATAACGATTTTTCAGTTGATTTCCAAACTCATGCATGCCTAGTCAAGGATCAACATAGTAATACTTTATTAATTGGAAGTAGAGTAGGAAATTCTTATAAAATGAACTGGAAAAATAACTTATCCTATGTGCATGATTGCCAAGAATGACTAGAAATGGTTATGGCATAAAATGTTAAACCATCTAAATTTTAAAATCATCAACAATATTTGTTCAAATAATTTAGTATTCGGTTTGCCTAAACTAAAGTTTTTTTAAGGACAAGATATGTTATGCTCTCCAGTTAGGCAAAAAGGGCAGATCATCGTTCAAAAGTAAAGGAAAATCTCAATCCAGTCACTGCTTAGAACTGTTAGACATGGACCTGTTTGGTCCAATTCCTGTAAAGAGCCTAGGAGGAATGAGATTCGCCCTAATTGTTATTGATGATTTCTCATGATTTACATGGGTAGCGTTTTTACAATCAAAGGATAAAACTGCTGAAAATTTGATTAGAATCTTTAAAAGAATTTAGAATCAGAAATCTTTGAATATTACTTACATTATAAGTGATCAGTGAATTGTGTTCATAAACAGACACCTTTCTTCTTATCTCGAGGAGTCTAGGAATAGGCACGAGTTGTCTAGTGCTAGAACTCCACAACCGAATGGCATTACTGAGAGAAAAGTGAGGACTCTGAAGGAAGCAGCGATATTTATACTAGCTGAATTAGACGTTCCTCAGAGGTTCTGGGCAGAAGCAATTAACACAACTTGCTATACACAAAATCGGTCAATAATCAACAAACGTTTTGATAAAACTTCCTATGAATTGTATTACGAAATAATTCATACAGATTCGTACTTTAAAGTATTCAGATGTAATGTTTTATCCATAACAATGGAAAGGTTTATTTGACCGCCTTTGATGCTAAAGTAGATGCTGGATTCATGCTGGGATATTCCTCCGTAAGCAAGGATTACAGAGTATATAACAATAGAACTCAAACTTTTGAGGAATCCCTTCATGTCGTTTTTGATGAGTCTGTTGAAAGTAACTTCATCGATCCCATTGACTTCGCTAACAGATTAGATGTGACGAGTCTTGATTCTGTAAGTGAGGATGAAGCTCTAGATAAACGGATTTCGTTGTCTTATCCTGTGACTAATCCGGTTGAAATCCAACCAGACGTACAAACTCCTATTCAAAAAACTATTGAGAGTTCGGACGTCGCGGAGTCACCTGGTTAGATGACCAATCCTTTAGGATTCAACTTCAGATGGAACAAGAATCATCCCCCAGAATTGATCATCAGAAATCCTAACTCTCCTCGTAGGACAAGACGTCAATTGATGGATGAAATTGGAAACTCTGCTTTTATTTCTCAAAATGAACCCAATAAAATTGGTGAAACAGTGGTTGATTCAGATTGGATCAATGCTATGTAGGAGTTAAACCAATTTGAGAGAAATAAAGTGTGGCATCTAACTCTTAGACCGACTGATCAGTCAATCATTGGAACAAGATAGGTCTTTAGAAAGAAGCTTAGTGAAGATGACCTAGTGTTACAAGCGTAACTTGCTGGCCTCGGTCTTGGCTTGATTGCGGAAGGCCAGGACCGAGTGGTGCCTAAAAAGAATGTCGCGGGTGTGCGGCATGGGCACCGGAGTGGCGAAATGCGAAGTGTCGAAAGATTCTGTCGGGGCGCGAGTTTTAAAACACAAGGACCGAGAGATGGATACTAGCATGTGGGTTTGTCTCGGCATGATGAGGAGTGTCGAGACCGAGCGGAAAGGGTCGTTTGCGTGCGACCTAGGACCGAAAGAGTAACAACAGCCGGCGCATTGAGTGTGCGCGCAGAAGGTGGGAAAAGTGTGGAGAAGGAAGCATCAGACCGAGAAAAGGTTAGCCTTGCGGAAGCATCTGACCGAGGGGAAAAGGTGACCAAGCGTAAGCATCAGACCGAGGACCGAGGACTGAGGACCGAACATTCCAGACAGGGGGCCGGATCATTGTGCATGGGTCAGGCCTCGACCATGGGTCGGACTGTGGACCGGTTTTGGACCGGTACCCGCCCCGACCCACTGGGCGACCGAAGAGAAGCGCCGCGCCAGGTCAAAGAAGGAATAAGTCTCAGCCACGACCGAGTATTTCGGGAGGGCCCGGTCAAGACCCTATAATTTCAGAAGGCCAAGTCTTGGATGACTTTTTCAGCCAAGACCTAGCCAAGGGCTTTCTCCATCTCCAAGTTTCTTACTGTTATTCTTAAGGGCTATAAATATATCATGAGCTGCACAAGACGAAATAGTTGAGTTTTTGGTAGAGAAATACCCACAACTAGTGAGCGTCATTTTGTGTACAGCCTTGAGATTTATAGCCTTCTTTGTAATCATATTTGTGAGTGAATATATTTCAAAGTTGGGCGTTTGCCCGTAAATTCTGTGTCTTTAAGTTTCTGCATACTTCTTGATTGTGTTGTGAACTTGCTGGTTAGTTTCTGTGCGAAAAACTAACCTCGGTGTTGGAGTTGGGCTGACTGTTTTGGTGCGCAAAACAGGCCGCACAAGGGCAGAAAGTTAGAAAAATTCCGCTGCATAATTGCCTTTGTGACAGGTGGTATCAGAGCTCTGTTTCCGAGTTCTATCAAGCAAGACAGAGAGAAGGGAAACCCGAGGCCTGACCTTAGAGATGGAGCCAAGGCTAAGGCGTTTGGAGGCGCTGGTGGGAGTCCCTAATAATGGAGAGGAGGCCTCCATATTTTCACAGATCAGCGACCTGAATACAGAATGGTTGTCCACGCGGAATTCCATTGCTGCTGTTTCAGAGTTTGTTGGTCAGAAGGCTCTAGTGACTGAAGAGGATCTAGAGGCCCGACTAGAAGAATTGGTGACGGATGAGGAACTAGATTCCAGAGTGGAACAACTAGTAACTCAAGAAGACCTAGACTCGAGATTGAAACATTTCGAGAATGAGATAAAACTCTTGAAGAGAGTGGTTGATGCTTCAAAATCGGCTGGCCAGGGAGCGCTGGTAACCGAAGGTGACTTGTTGTCCAGATTGGAGTACTTCGACGTAGAAATCAGGCTCTTGAAGAAAGTTGTTGGCAACAGCCATGCCACAGCCCCTGTTTCTGCATCTAGATTTATAGTGCCGGAGCCAAAACCCTTTGGTGGTGTGAGAAGCGCCAAAGAGTTGGAGAACTTTCTATGGGACATGGAAACTTACTTCGCAGCAGCGAAGATCCCGGAAGAGGAGAGAGTTTCCATCACAAGCATGTACCTTGCGGGGGATGCAAAGTTGTGGTGGAGAGCTCGCTTGGCAGATGATACGAGTGCAAATCGTGCTAAGATTGACTCGTGGGAAAGCATAAAAGGTGAGCTGAAGAAACAGTTTCTGCCTCGAAACTCATCATGGAGGGCGAGAGAGGCACTTCGAAACTTGAAACATGGTGTCTCGACCAGGGATTATGTTAGGGATTTTACTTCTCTAATGCTGGATGTGAAAGACATGTCTGAAGAGAATAAGTTTTTTAATTTCTTATCTGGTTTGCAACCGTGGGCGCAAACCGAGCTAAGAAGGCAGGATGTGAAGAACTTGCCTTCGGCTGTTGCTGCAGCTGATCGCCTAGTGGACTTTAAAGCAATCGGGGGTGCGAATCCTGATGCTAAGAAGCACACGCAAAGAGACAAGGGAAAGGCTAAATCTTCTGAAAAAGAGGCAGCCAAGTCTGAGGGATCCTACAGTAAGAAAGAGACAAAAGGAAGTTTTGTTTTCAAGGACCGTGCCAACCAGGGTTGCTTCCTTTGTGATGGCGACCACCGTATGAAGGACTGTCCAAAGCGTGCAAGAGTAGCAGCACTCTTGGCCGAGGAAGATGAGGAACCTAGTGAAGAATTTCCAGCCAGGGTAAATCCGATTCAACTATTGAGTGCCTTGCATGCGGAGAAATCAGTCCCAGGGTTGGGATTGATGTTTGTGAAAGTCTGTATCAATGGAAGAGAGGTGATGGCACTGGTTGATTCAGGGGCCACACATAACTTTGTTGCAGATCGAGAAATTCAGAAGCTGGGATTGGTGATGTCCCCACACAAGGGCCGACTGAAGGCCGTGAATTCTGAAGCCACGCCAAATAAAGGCATGGCCAAGGCCGATCTCCAGGTGGGAAGTTGGCAGGGGCAGGTCGAGTTTATGGTTGTCCCTTTAGATGATTATGAAGTCATTTTAGGACTTGAGTTTTTGTTCCAAGCGATGGTGGTGGTGATGCCTCATTTGGGAGGGATGTTCATTGGTGATCCCAAGAATCCCTCATTTATAAAAGGAACTTATGAATCTCTAAAGAAAAATAAGTCGGGATGCCTTGCAGCCATGCAGCTAGTTGAAAGTTGTGTTGGAGAGGAGGAGGCAGAAGCGTCGACTGGGGTGGAGAAGAAAGCCAGAAAGGGTCAAGTGTCGGCCTGTTCTAAGGTCCCGACGCTTGCGGGCTCCAGATTTTCGAAAGTTGCTAAAAAGGTAACCAAGAAGGGCCCTCAACATCAGCCGCGGGGAAAGTTGATGGCTTGTTCGGTATGTAAACTGGGCAAGACCGAGAAGAAGATGGAAGTGGGTCTGCTGCAGCCACCATCACATATTCCGAGGAGAATGGGCAGGTATCTCTCAAAGGGCTTCGTTCTCGAATTCCCAAGGGCAAGTGGGAAGATCTCTACTCCGTGTGTGGGTAGAGCAGCCAAGTATACGGTCTCAATGAGGGTGCTAAAGGTGTTTCCAGCAGAGGGGGCCGAGGAGTGTTTTTCTAAATACTTGGGTGCGGCGAAATTCCTGAAGGCGAGCAGGAAGACCTCGGTCCTAGGAGTGGACCGATTATACAAGTACACGGTCTTGAGGGGAAAGCTGAAGGTGCGTTCGGCTAGCAAGACCGAGAAAATTATTTTTGTGTGTTTGAGCAAGGCAGGGTTAGTGCATGCCCCAACGAGGACGTTGGCTTCGTCTGGTGGGGGTGGTGTTTTACAAGCGTAACTTGCTGGCCTCGGTCTTGGCTTGATTGCGGAAGGCCAGGACCGAGTGGTGCCTAAAAAGAATGTCGCGGGTGTGCGGCATGGGCACCGGAGTGGCGAAATGCGAAGTGTCGAAAGATTCTGTCGGGGCGCGAGTTTTAAAACACAAGGACCGAGAGATGGATACTAGCATGTGGGTTTGTCCCGGTATGATGAGGAGTGTCGAGACCGAGCGGAAAGGGTCGTTTGCGTGCGACCTAGGACCGAAAGAGTAACAACAGCCGGCGCATTGAGTGTGCGCGTAGAAGGTGGGAAAAGTGTGGAGAAGGAAGCATCAGACCGAGAAAAGGTTAGCTTTGCGGAAGCATCTGACCGAGGGGAAAAGGTGACCAAGCGTAAGCATCAGACCGAGGACCGAGGACTGAGAACCGAACATTCCAGACAGGGGGCCGGATCATTGTACATGGGTCAGGCCTCGACCATGGGTCGGACCGTGGACCGGTTATGGACCGGTACCCGCCCCGACCCACTGGGCGACCGAAGAGAAGCACCGCGCCAGGTCAAAGAAGGAATAAGTCTCAGCCACGACCGAGTATTTCGGGAGGGCCCGGTCAAGACCCTATAATTTCGGAAGGCCAAGTCTTGGATGACTTTTTCAGCCAAGACCTAGCCAAGGGCTTTCTCCGTCTCCAAGTTTCTTACTGTTATTCTTAAGGGCTATAAATATATCATGAGCTGCACAAGACGAAATAGTTGAGTTTTTGGTAGAGAAATACCCACAACTAGTGAGCGTCATTTTGTGTGCAGCCTTGAGATTTATAGCCTTCTTTGTAATCATATTTGTGAGTGAATATATTTCAAAGTTGGGCGTTTGCCCGTAAATTCTGTGTCTTTAAGTTTCTGCATACTTCTTGATTGTGTTGTGAACTTGCTGGTTAGTTTCTGTGCGAAAAACTAACCTTGGTGTTGGAGTTGGGCTGACTGTTTTGGTGCGCAAAACAGGCCGCACAAGGGCAGAAAGTTAGAAAAATTCCGCTGCATAATTGCCTTTGTGACACCTAGTTATTAGAAACAAAGCCTCTTTTAGTTTCTCAAGGATACAGACATGAGTAAGGCATCGACCTTAATGAGTCTTTTACACCTGTAGCAAGACTTGAAGCAATTGGAATCTTCCTCGCTTATGCATCATTTAAGAATTTTAAAGTTTTTCAAATGGATGTGAAAAGTGCATTTTTAAATGGTAAATTAAATTAAGATGTCTATGTTGAGAATCCATCTAGTTTTGTAGATCATATTTTACCAAATCGTGTTTTTAAACTTGACAAAGCTTTATATGGTTTGAAACAAGCTCCCGGAGCGTGGTACAATACTTTGACTGAATATTTGTTTGATCATGATTTAATTATTGAAACTGTTGATAAAATATTGTTTAGATTCACTAAAGATTCTCACATTCTTCTTGTTCAAATATATGTTGATGATATTATATTTGGATCAACTAACCCCAAATTGTGTGAGAAATTTGCCAAGCTGATGCAAGACAGATTTGAAATGAGTATGATGGGAGAATTAACTTTCTTCCTCGGTCTTCAGGCTCGTCAGCTGGAGAAAGGAACCTTCATCAATCAAGCCAAGTACACTAAAGAGTTACTGATGAAGTTCGGGATAGAAAACTGCTCTGCTGCAGCTAGTCCAATGAGCTCTTCCAGTAAGCTAGATAAAGATGATGGTGGTCAAAGTGTTGACATCACAACATATATAGGTCTCATTGGGTCTCTACTCTACATCACTACCATTAGTCCAGACATCCAATTTGCTGTTGGTGTTTGTGGAAGATTCCAGGCTAATCCTAAACTCTCACTTTACTACTGCTAAACGCATTCTGAAATATTTGAAGGGAATTCAAAAGGTGGGATTGTGGTATCCAAAGGATTCCAGTTTCAATTTAACTAGTTTCTCAGATACAGATTATGCAGGGTGAAAAATTGATAGAAATAGCACTAGTGGAACATGCCAATTCCTTGGAGATTGTCTTATCTCATGGTTCAACAAGAACAACACGTCGGTTGCTACGTCTACACCTGAAGCAGAGTACCTTGCTGCTGGTAGTTGTTCTTGTCAGCTCTTGTAGGTTCAACAATAACTTAGGGACTATGGGATTGAGGCTTGAGAATATCCAATTTTCTAGGACAACAAAAGTGCTATCGCAATCACCTATAATCTAGTTTTGCACTCTCGGACAAAGCACATCGAAATCAGACATTATTTCATCCGAGAGAATGTCAATCAGAAGCAGATTCGTCTTGAATACATTCCAACAGATCAACAAACTGTAGACATCTTCACGAAGCCTCTACCTGAGACTAAGTTTTTTCACTTTAGAAATATTTTAGGACTTGTTGATCTTGATTGACTTTATTATGTGCATGAACTGAGGGGGAACATATTGTTCAAATGTCACTGGACAGACAAGAAGGCAGAGGTCTCAATACGTCCAACAGATAAGAAATTTAAGAAGCATAACTACTTAGACGTATGTCTACTGAAGCAGTTTTTATCTTCTTTTGGGGATTTATGTCTTGGTCAATTAACCTGCGCGGTTAGACGTATGCGTCTAATAGACGTTAGACGTTTGTAAGACAAGAGCAATTGAAAGCTCACGGCTATCCGAACACACGTCTAGTACGTGGTGTTTATGCATAATTAGATGTTCTAAGTCTAATAGACTTGTGACCATCTATAAGACAAGCGTGATTAGACGTTAGCATCTAATAGACACATTTCCCAATTAGAAGTGAAGAATGTGGAAAGTAGTTTAAACGTCTAACTACTTGTGTACTTAGACTTTTCATGTTCTGGCTATCGAGACAGCTGTCCTCTGCCACTGTATCTGTCTATGTACTTTTCCCGCCAAAAATAAACTAGTCACTTCTCAAATAAATTGAAGACAGATGTCTTTCAATATTTAAAGAGTGACTAAAATTTCTGATAACTTTCCTCTATACGTCTAACATTAATAGTGCATTTTCATGATTAATATTAATTGATAGTTGTGTCCCTTGGGAATAGGTTTCTGAAATTTTTGACGGTTGGTATAATCATTAAAGTTAAATTTCACACGTTAGCTTTCTCATATTTAATAAATGGTTGAGTACTCCTAAAATATTGATTCTCTCTCTAGAATTCGAATTGCCAAGATCCTGTGTTCATCTTGCTAAAATGACTTCTCTCTCTCCGAAATCTCTACAAATAGACCTCAAGTCTGTTTCAACTCTAATGATTCCAAAAATGGGTCTAATGTTTGAAACCTTAAAAGCATCTGGGCTTAAGAAATTTCTTCGTCCTCACTATATCTTTCACGAACAAGAAGTTCGTGAATTCTTTGAAACTGCGGGTTTTCATCACAATCAATACATTTGTGTGAATGTACTTTTCATGAATATTTGTTTCTCTGAAGAAATATTCGGCATGTTCTTCAGACATCCAACCGAAGGGATCCATGAGTTTCCTTCTTCTTCCAATGAAATTCTGTCTAAACTGACGCTCGTCTTCTCAGATCAAGTCTTCGAAGGGCAACTCCTTCTAGTTGAGTCTCACGGAAATAGTAACTGTCTGAATGTTGAGTTTACCATACTCAACGACATTATCTCCACATCCATTCTTGCGAATGACTCTTCCTATATCTACTGAACGAAAGTCTTTGAAATAATGGTGGCAATCACAAGAGGTGTAGCCATCAATTGGTTGAAATTCCTTTTCAACAATCTTGTTAAAATGATTTCCTCTCGAAAGATGATGCTCCCCTTAGAGCGCTCCTTTGTTGTCTCCTTACTGAACCTGGTCATGGGTCTCAGGTTAATCCTTCTAAAGTCTTTAACGGTCCAAGGGTTCTCGATTATGTTTTTCGGGTGGGAAGGCTTAGGCCAAAGAAACAAAATAGGGAAGCGTCTAACTCAACTTAAACCTTAGCTCTAGAATCGACCGTAAATTCCCTCCCCGAAAGGGGGAAAGAAAGGGAAAATGATTAGCCTTAGACTTAGGGGGAAGGGAAAATCTTTTGATGTTTTCGGGAAGAAAAAATTTTGATGTTTTTGAAATGTGTTTCTGTATTTTCTTTTGAAAAAAGTTCCTAATGTGTCAATTTAAGTTATTACTTGCTATAAAATATGAACAGTTTATTAACATCTACTGCATTATTGAATATTCTAATCTTTTAACTGTGCAAAGTTTTAACATCATCATCAAAAAGGGGGAAATTATTGGGTCAAATTATTTTGACTAAGGGTCAAATTATTTTGACTAACGGAATTTTGATAATGAATTTGTATAAAATTTAAACTAAACCGTCAATTTTTTTTTATGCAAGTGTATTAAAACATGTTATTTAGACGTAAGTCTGAATGAGGTTCATTAGACTTACTGGATATTAGACGCATTGAGTTAGACGTGTAGTCTAACAGGCGTAGTTAGACATGCAGTCTAACAGATACGTAGTTAGACATGCACTCTAACGGATACGTAGTTAGACGTGTAGTCTAACAGGCGTAGTTAGACGTGCAGTCTAACAGATACGTACTTAGACATGCAATCTAATAGATACGTAGTTAGACGTGTAGTCTAACAGGTGTAGTTAGACGTGTAGTCTAACAAGCGTAGTTAGACGTGCAGTCTAATAGATACGTAGTTAGACGTGCAGTCTAACAGATACGTAGTTAGATATGCAGTCTAACATATACATAGTTAGACGTGCAGTCTAATAGAGACGTAGTTAGACGTGCAGTCTAACATGCGTAGTTAGACGTGTAGTCTAACAGATACGTAGTTAGACGTGTAGTCTAACAGACGTAGTTAGACGTGCAGTCTAACAGATACGTAGTTATATGTACAATATAACAGATATGTAGTTAGACGTGCAGTCTAACAGGCATAGTTAGACGTGCAATCTAACATATACGTAGTTAGACGTGCAGTCTAATAGATACGTAGTTAGACATGCAGTCTAACAGACATAGTTAGACGTACAGTCTAACAGATGATAGATGTACAATCTAACTCCTTCAGATTAGTCTGAAGGGACACGTAGTTAGACATGTCGTCTAACTCCATTAAACACGGTGGTCTAATGGATCTTGCTATTAGACGGTGTTGGGTCAAATTATTTTGCCTAAGTGTCAAAGTAGTTTGACTATGGGAATTTTGATGATGAATGCATAAAAAACTTAATCTATACGTCTAATTGTTTTTCATGCAGGTGTATCGAAATCAGATTATATTAGACGTGGTCTTAATGAGGCTCATTAAACCGATTTGGCATGAGATGCACGGATTTAAACGTGCAGTCTAACTAGTGAAGTTAGACCTGCAGTCTAACGAGTGGAGTTAGACGTGCAGTCTAACTAGTGAATTTAGACGTGCAGTCTAACTAGTGAAGTTAGACGTGCAATCTAACCAGTGGAGTTAGATGTGCAGTCTAACTAGCGGAGTTAGACGTGCAGTCTAACACACGGAGTTAGACGTGCAGTCTAACTAGTGAAGTTAGACGTGCAGTCTAACTAGTTGAATTAGACGTGCAGTCTAACTAGTTGAATTAGACGTGGAGTCTAATGGAAAGAGAAAGTTAAACGTGCAGTCTAACTCTTTTAGACTAGTGTGAATGGAACAGTAATTAGACGTGGAGTCTAATGGAAAGAGAAAGTTAGACGTGCAGTCTAACTCCTTCAAACTAGTCTGAAGGGAATAGTAATTAGACATGGAGTCTAATGGAAAGAGAAATTTAGACGTGTAGTCTAACTCGTGAAAGCTAGACGTGCAGTTTAACTCCTTCAGATTAGTCTTAAGTGATTGTAATTAGACGTGAAGTCTAATCCCATTAGACCAATTGGTCTAATGGATCCTATTATTAGTCGGGGACGTTTGATTTCATTAGACGAGGTCGTCTAATTGAAATACGTCTAATGTCACGCTTAAGTAGTTGCTTGAAGCTAGCACCCGCCTACCCACGTACTCTAGCTGTACGTTACTCCTGTTCCACTTTCTAGTGAAGATCAGTACAACAGCCAGCTGCAACCAATCAACCAATGCCACGTAAGCGGATATCCTTCACATTACTTGTTTTACAGGTAAATCTCTGAAGAATATTCGACACACTACCAGTTGTGTACGACCACGATCCTTGTATTAAGAGTCTGTTGTGTATAATGGAGGCATTCCAATGGAAGCTCTCCACGTGTCATTATGAAGATTCGACCGTTAGTTCCTGTTCCTTATTTAAAGATTTCAAAGACAACGGACAAAACATAGCACTAAAAGAAGAACATCTGAAATTACTATGAAATCAAGATTTTGAACTTTCAAACCGTTAGTTGCTTTCTTACTTTACTGTGTGTTACTCAAGAGAGAGTTAGAATCAAAGCATCGTTTTAACTGAGTGATATTCTTCATCATATTGTAAGTTGAACAGAGTCTGTTCAGTTCAACAGTGAGCTATTCGTGCAAACTGTATTTGATTCAAAGCATATTATAGTGAATCCTTCCGATGGTTGGAAGAAGGGGTGACGTAGGAGAGTTTGCTCTGAACATCCATAAACAAGCTGCTGTGTTGTTTCTTTCTGTCATCTTTTCATTCTTGGTTCCCAGCTTCAAACCTAAGTAAACATTTCCATGCTCGATTCTGTTTCAAGTGTTTACAAGGGTTTGCGTAGAATATAAAGTTATTTGAATCCTTAACTAGATTTCTATCAAACCGTTTTTCCTAAGCTTTCATCAATAGCCTTACCCGCGCCTCTATTGATTAAGACGATGATATCAATTGGTATCAGAGCTCTGTCTTCTATTCTCAAGCTTTTAGAACCTGAAACATGTCTATCATCAATGAGATTCTTATTTTGTCAAGAGACAACTGTGAATATTGGATGATGAAAATGCAAGTTCATTTGGCTGCTCTTGATTGCAATATGTGGAGCGTTATTACTGATAGCCCCGTAAATATTTCTAAGCCAAGAAGTGAGTGGATTACTGAAGACAAGATGACCAACAACCTTGATAATGTGGAGAGGAACATTCTGTATCAATCGATCAACATGATCGTATTCTACGAAATTAAGTCATGTTTCTCTTCTAAAGAAATATGGGATAAGCTGACTCAGATCTATGGTAGAAATGCTCAAGCAAAGAAGGACCAGAAAGTTTTCATGTGTGTTGAAAACAAATCCAAATGGGCTGACAGCGATTTAAAGGAATCTCCTGTTGAAAGAAAGACTGAAGTTGTTACATACTTGATGGCATACGACCAATCCAAGGTAAATGATGTCTCTACACCAGAATTTACCAACGAAGAGTTAACTACATCACTCAACGAAATGGCTATTGAGTACACGAAGTTATCAGACTCATTTTATGAGATGAAAGTGAAATATGAGGCAAATATTCCTCCCTCTCATAAAACTTCTGAAACAAACGATTTTGAAAAGAAAGAAGTAAAGATCTCATCTAAGAATGAGATGCTCAAATAACATATTCAAACTCTTATTTCTGAAAAAAAATGCTAAATTATGTAGTTAGTGCATGGACAAGGTCTGGAGATGCTAGAATGTTAAAACCCGCTGGATCTAGATGTGGTTTAGGATTTGATGGCAATGACCCAAACCAGTCGTGCAAGAAGTCAAACTCTTAAAACGACAAGCTTAAGCCAATAAGTTTTGTTAAAGAAAGTTTGACTGATAGTGAATCTGATCCCATTAATGAAGAAGTAGCCTTTAAAAACGAAATAACTTATGTTCCGCCGACTGTTAGCTGGCTGAAAAATAAGTTAGAAATTGCCAGCAAGTCTGGCAATCTAAAACCTGGCTCAAAGTCAAGGAGTTTTAATAAAAAATCGTCTTCAAAAGTTAAGGGATCAGTGGCTAGTAGGAAGACGTCTTCTATGTCAAAATCATATGCATTAATCACAACACAAAATGGAAAATCCATCAGAATAACTCAAATTTGGATTCCTAAGGGACTGATTGATCGAGGACCCAATTAAAAGTGGGTACCAAAAGATTTTAAATATTCCTTTGTGTAGGTACAAATAAACGATGGACTGGAGAAATTTGTATGGTATCTTGTGTTAGATAAAATTGGACCGGTTTACAGAACTTAACAAATAAACCTTACATGCAGGAACAAAGGAACCGGACCGGTCAAACAAATAAACCGGCTAAGAAGACTAGCCGGTCAAGCTACTAAACCGACCAGGAACATTTGGAACATCACCGCACAAACAAAGGATCGGACAAAGCTTAAAACCGGAAACATCAGACAGCCGATCAGCCACAAGGTAGAGGAATAACCGGAAGTTGTCCGGTTAAACCACTCACACCGGAAGCCATCCGGTTAAAGACAAATGACCGACCAAGTACAAGAAGACAATTTGGGTATCTGTTGAGAATGATACCAAAGGAACAGACTGAACACTTCCATATCCATACAAGTCTGAGGAAAGTCTGCAGGCTGCAGAAGACAGTCCTACAGGATCTTTCCACTTCGGGATAAGTCAGAAAGGAGATCTTCCAAGTACAGACAACTGTTTAACAGACATTGTCCACATTGAGTAAAAGACAAACCTAGCAGGTTTGTCTTACATACCGAAGAACAGACTGCCAAGTCTGTGAGATTGACCGCCAGGTCTGACCAATTGACCGCAGGGTCTGAAACACTGAATCACTGAACCTCTGCTCAGCCAATCAGATTCAAGGAAGTGAAATATGACCGTTGGCATATTTCACATATAAAAGGAGCAGCTGAAGAAGAGTAAATGCGTGACATAAGTGGGATAACAAGAGATTCTAAGAGAATTTAATTTACAAGTGAAAAACAGTGTGTTCTATCTCTAGAGAAAGCCTAAGTGCTAAAGTTGAAGTGTGTATTTTACAATTTCGGTGTAAATTGTAAGAGTGTTATCGAGCAGGAAATAAGTCTCGATCGGATTGTACTTGTATTCCTTAGTGAATATCCTTCTCGCGGCTTTGAGAGGAAGCGGTGACGTAGGAGTTTTATCTCCGAACATCCATAAAATCTGTCTTGTTACTTTCTTTCTGCCGGTTCTATTTTCTAACCGACCTGTACTAACTTACCGACACCTCTCTAATCTACCTAACTCTACCTAAACCGGATCGCCATGTTACAAAAACCGACCCATCAATTTTTCAAACCTTCATCATCCGAAACCGGTTGTACCTATCATACAAGTGTGCTGCTTCAACCTGAAACAAACCTCTTCCGCGCTTGAACCTAGTTCAAGGGTTTGTGACAGTTTGTGTAGTATTGAAACCCCTGTGTTAATCTCTAACCGGATTAACCACCACCTTTTGTGTAAAACCCGTTAATCGGTCCAACCCCGGTCCTCCAGTGGTGTCCTAGATCCTAACAATTGGTATCAGAGCAGTTAGTTTCAATACTCAAGCAAGCATGTCTTTCGATAAGCCTCCAATGCTAGAAGGTGATGACTTTGCCAACTGGAAGGTACGCATGCACCTACACTTAATCACTTTGGATGATGAGATGGAATCCATTCTGGCCGAAGGACCGATAATCATTGATAAGGACAGAAAGGAATGGACAGCTGAAGATAGGAGAAGAAATAACCTGGATAACCATGCTAGAAACCGGATCTCCAACAGTGTGGATAGAAACACATACTGCAAGATCAGAGACTGCAAAACCGCAAAGGAGACATGGGACACAGTTATTCAGATCTTTGAGGGAAATGAAAGAACAAAGGAAAACAAGATAATGGTGGCTACTCAGAAATTTGAAAGCATCAAGATGAAACCGGGAGAAACAATGAAAGAATACAGTGATCGGTTCACTGATGTGCTAGATGAGCTAGCAACTCTTGGTAAGAGGTATGACAACAAGGAGGTTATCATGAAAGCTTTAAGATCCCTTCCAAGTGCGTGGGACATAAAGACAATGGTAATGAGGGAATCAAACTTCCTGAACAAGATGAAGCTACATGATGTATTCGAAGATCTTAAGGCATATGAGTTTGAAATGAGATCTAGGACTGAAGAAGAAGTTTCGGCCTCAACCTCAACCAGAGCACTAATTACATCCACAGAACCGGTTGCTCCTGCACCCGCACCGATCAGAACCGCCGAACAGTTCACCGAGGATGCCATGGCGATGCTTGCACAGAAGTTTGGGAGGTTCATGAAAAGAAGTCAACCAACAAACTACAACTATGGAGATAAATCCAATGTAAGGTGTTATAACTATAACTGTTTGGGACATTTTAAGTGGGAATGTAGAAAACCGAGGAGGGATAACCGGAAACCGGACAACCAAGATAACCGAAACAACTACCAACAAACCGGTGAAGGAAGTGAGGTTCAGAAAGCACTGATAGCCGATGATGGAGGAAGTCTATGGGCTCACAGTGACAGTGATGATGAACTCACATGTCTCATGGCGAATGAGGAACAGGTATTTGACTCTCCTTGTGAAGAATTTACTAAAGATGAGTTATATAATGCATTGAATGATATGGTAGAAGAGTATAAGAACCTACTAGCCATGTTACCTAAGCAACTCAAACTTAGAACCGATCCTATAATACCCATTCCGACAGAACAAGAAGTACCCGTTATAACCGAACCAAAGGTCATAGAACCTGATGAGATCCCTAGCATAGAAACCGAATCAGAACCTGAACTACCAATTAGGACCGAACAGTCTAGTGAACCAGCTAGAGAACTGACCGAAGAAGAAAATGCCCGACTCCAGTATAAGATGGCCGCATATAAGAGATCTAGTGATATGGTAAAGAAAATGTGCAGTCATTACAGACACCCTTTTTGCATGTTCGGCTTAGGATACACAAAGAATAACTCCAAAGACCAAAAACCCGTAGAAAAAGTAATGTTCACTAGGAGTAACCTTCCTCTTATTAGATTCATTAAAAGCTCCTTGACCGCTGAAGAAGAGTTGACCGCATACTATACGGAAGAAAAGCTAAAATACAACTATGTTGGTCCAACCGACTCTGAGAAATGGCTTGACCCTGAGAAAAGAAAAACCGACATTCACAAAAATAGGAAAGCCAATCTTCAACCGCATAGGTCAAATCAAAGATCACCCTCATTTAAGACTTCTGTAGAAAAACCGAGATACCCAAAACAGAGTGCCAAAAGGACGGTTAAAACTCTAGCAAAGAAGGCTGTCCGGTTTGTCAAGGTTTGGATACCCAAAGGGACTAATCGCATGTGGACCCAAGTGAATGTGGGTACCAAATAGTTGTAAATATGTACATTTTGCAGGATATAATGAAACGACTAGGAAATTCTGAATGGTACTTGGATAGCGGTTGCTCTAGGCATATGACCGGGAACAACAACCTGCTAACCGACATCAGAATAGAAACCAGTGCTCTAATCACTTTCGGTGACAACTCAAAAGGTAGAACTGTGGGCAAGGGTAAGATTGTCCATGGTAACCTAACAATTGATAATGTACTTCTAGTAGAAAACCTACGTTTTAACCTGCTAAGTATTAGTCAGATGTGTGATGCTGGATATACAGTAGAATTTCTTAAACATGCATGCTTAGTTAAGAACTCTCAAGGCATTATACTGCTAACCGGAAATAGGCTAGGAAATATCTACAAAGTAGACTGGAAAACTAAGGTAGAATACCCTATATGCATGATAGCTAAGACTGATCAAACCTAGTTATGGCATAAGAGACTAAACCACCTAAACATGAAGACATTGAACTATATTCGCGGTAAAAAGCTAGTTGAAGGTATTCCTGACATAGTATTTAACAAGGATAAGGTTTGTTCAGCATGTCAAATGGGTAAACAGACTAAGTCAACCTTTAAGAGTAAAGGAAATATCCAATCTAGTCGATGCTTAGATCTCTTACACATGGATTTATTTGGACCGATTCAGGTCGTTTGCCTAGGAGGTATGCTGTACACCATGGTAGTTATTGATGATTACTCTCGATTTACATGGGTAATATTCCTACCATCCAAACGTGAAACCGCATCAAACCTGATCACACTTCTTAAACGTTTGCAAAATGAAAAATAACCTCGCATTAATAGCATTAGAAGTGATCGGGGTACCGAATTTACCAATAGTACTTTAACCGCATTTCTTGATAAATCCGGCATTAGACACGAGTTGTCTAGTGCTAGGACTCCTCAACAAAATGGCCTGGCCGAGAGAAGAAATTGGACTCTCAAGGAAGCCACACGGTCCATGATAGCCGATTCGGGCATTGCCCAGAAATTTTGGGCTGAGGTTATCAACACTGCATGTTAAACACAAAACTGGTCTCTAATTAACAAGTTTCATAACAAAACACCGTATGAGGTTTATTTTAACAGGGTTCCCAATCTTAAGTACCTCAAGATTTTCGGTTGTAAATGCTACATTCATATAAATGGTAAAACATACCTTTCTGCTTTTGATGCAAAAATCGACATTGGGATCATGTTAGGTTACTCAGCAGTAAGTAAGGCATATAGAGTGTACAACAATAGAACTTTAATCATGGAGGAATCACTTCACGTAGTTTTCGATGAATCGGTTGAAAGCAACACTGCATCATGCTTTGATCTACACAACAGATTGGAAAACAACAATATCCATTCTGATAGTGAAGATGAAACTCCGGTTTTCAGGCGAATTGTCCATTACCAAATGGGTAATATTGAAACCCAGCCTGATCAAGCTGTTCCACAACAGGAAACTGACATTTCGGTCCAATCCGAGGAAGTCGGTCGGTCTGACAATCCTGTTCAGTATACCGACATGTCTAGCCTTGATCAAGTAAACGGTGATTTGGTAGACATCCCTGAACTGAACCTCAAAAGAAATACTAAACATCCTCCTGAGCAAATTATAGGTGACCCTTCAGAACCTGTTCGAACTAGGCGTCAACTTCTGGAGGAATACTTTAATTCCGCTTTTATATCCCAGATTGAGCCGAAAAGAATAGATGAAGCATTGTCAGATCCGGACTGGATCTTGGGAATGCAAGAAGAACTAAACCAGTTTGAGAGTAACAAAGTCTGGTACCTAGTCCCTAGACCGAAAGATCATCCGGTCATAGGAACAAGATGGGTATTTAGAAACAAACTCAATGAGGACGGTTTGGTCACGAGGAACAAAGCCAGATTAATGGCACAAGGTTACAAACAGGAAGAAGGTATTAATTTTGAAGAATCATTCGCCCCTGTAGCTAGGATTGAGGCCATTAGGATTTTTCTAGCCTTTGCTGCATTCAAAAACTTTAAGGTGTTTCAAATGGATGTTAAAAGTGCATTTTTGAACGGTGACCTACGTGAAGAGGTGTATGTTGAACAACCACCTGGTTTTAAAAGTGCTGAATTTCCAAACCATGTATACCGGCTAAACAAAGCTTTATACGGTCTAAAGCAAGCACCTAGAGCCTGGTATGACACACTAACCGCATTCTTAATCGCACATGATTTCACGATCGGCTCGGTGGATAAAACGTTGTTTAAATTTGAAAAGAAGGAACATATCCTACTAGTTCAAATCTATGTAGATGATATTATTTTCGGTTCAACCGATCCTAAGTTGTGTGATAAATTTTCAACCCTGATGACTAACAAGTTTGAAATGAGTATGATGGGAGAATTAAGTTTCTTCCTAGGTCTTCAGGTTAAACAACTCGAAGAAGGAACCTTCATTAGCCAACCTAAGTACACCAAGGAGCTTCTAAAGAAGTTTGGGATGGACACATGCTCCTCAGCGGCTACTCCAATGAGCTCATCGGTTAAATTGGACAAGGATGATGAGGGTCAATCGGTAGACCAGATAGCTTACCGGGGCATCATCGGTTCTCTCCTATACCTAACAGCGAGTAGACCGGACATTCTATTTGCAGTCGGTGTGTGTGGAAGATTCCAAGCTAATCCTAAACAATCCCACGACACAGCCGCAAAGAGAATATTGAAGTACCTAAAGGGAACACCTGATGTCGGCCCGTGGTATCCAAAGGACTCGTCCTTTAATCTAACGAGTTATTCAGATGCAGACTATGCAGGTTGTAAGATTGACAGAAAAAGTACCAGCGGAACATGTCAGTTCCTAGGTGACCGGCTTGTTTCATGGCATAGAAAGAAACAAACATCGGTGGCCACATCAACCGCAGAAGCTGAATACCTGGCGGCCGGAAGTTGTTGTTCACAACTCCTTTGGATCCAACAACAACTGACGGATTCCGGTGTCATAGCCGAAGAGTCTCCGATCTTCTGTGACAATACGAGTGCCATCGCAATCACCTACAATCCGGTTCTCCACTCCAGAACCAAGCATATCGACATAAGGCATCACTTCATCTGGGAACATGTCATGCTGAAGCATATCCGGATAGAATACGTACCGACTAATCAACAAGTAGCCGATATCTTTATCAAGCCTCTACAGGAAGCTAAGTTCTCTCAATTCAGACTTACTCTCGGTTTAACCGATATTAGTCAAATCCTTCCTAAGGATGCTTAAAAAGGGAAACCGGTTCGGACAGACAAAACCGGTCGTTCCTCCTAACCTATTGGACTTCAAATTTTCTTGGTATCTATGGAAGAACCGCCCAGCTTAATCAGATAGAGTAAACCGACCGGCTACTTGGTGCATGCACCAAATAACCGCATCGGGATGAACAACTGATAGTTGACCGGTTCGGAAATAGATTATCTTAGATTATTTGAAATTCAAACAAAAGTGGAATAACTATCAGTGTTTAAAGATATCTGTTCTGAAACATTGCCTTTTCAAAGTAAAATGGTCGCACCTAAAAAGACGTGAAGATCTGATATCTTTCATGGTCCAGGTCTATGACCAACACCCTAGACTGCGAACATGCCTATTTCATGCAATACCTTTTATCCTGCAGTTAATAGATATCATCACATGTAATACCTGGATATTAGGATACTTCCCCAACTAGTATTTAAGAGAAGCAAACATTAACCAAAACACTCACAAGACAAAAGACCATTCTCTCACTAAGGCAAAAATGTCTCAGTTTCCTAACATTTTTCAAGTTGATTTCAAATCTTCCTTGAGCACCGAACACTATGAGGTGTACAAAGTGATCAAATCCCTGGAAGATACTGGTCTTCGGTACTTCCTGGATGACAAGCAGACTATATACTCTGAATCAGTCCTGGAATTCCTGTATAATGCCAGGGTATTCGGAGGAACTCCTCATTTCGATACTCATATCCAATCGAAAGTGGGAGGTATAGTCTTTGACTTCACAGAGCATGACTTTGCCAGGTGTTCTAACCTGCCAAAGCAAGGGTTAACAGATCTAAATGTTCCGGCTGATCTGAAGGCCGAGATTTCCCTCACCTTTGCACGTTCTAACGAACCTGTCGATGATCATGGCACTAAATCACTATTGAAAGCTGAATATCAGCTCCTCAACGATGTGATAGGTAGAAGCATCTTGGGAAGAGATGTAACAAACACTTACTGCACAGCGACCTTCAACATGATGGAAGCCATCACCACCGGTACACCGGTGAACTGGTCAAGAGTCCTGTTCGATGTCCTGATCTGGATGATTGGGGTGCGAACAGTCGGCCTAGTTCCACAACTAAGCTTCCTACTAGTTGAACTTGGGGTACTGACCTGTCCGGGCGAAGGTCTAAACCAGTCTCAAGTGCTGACCAAAGAGATAACCGACTCCTTCTATGAGCGGTTTGAAAGGGCTTGGAGGAGGAGGAACCGCCGCAACAACCCCAACGGTGTCGTCAACTCCAACGGACACTAAGTTACTCCTTCCTACACCTGGTCATTTTGCCGCACGTACCGGGTGTATCGTTGTCCAATCCCATTATGATCTCTCGGTTTTATCCTTGTTTTCTTCGGTTTTATCCATGCCTTCTTCGGCTTTATCTATGTTATCCTCGGTTTCTTTTGATTAACTTCTTGTGTGTTGGTGCATTAATGAAAGTAATACTTAATTAATGAGGTAACCCCCAACCACCTGAACATTTACTATCCAACCAACTTGGTTACTTTACAACTAAATCCCATCTCGAGCTCCGCAATAAATTAAAAGTAACTCCTTCCCAATGTGTTTTGGAAACATAAATATTCTCTTTCCTAATGAGACAAAACTGACATTCAATGCTCATATTTTCCCTCCAAAACCGACCCTATATAAAGGGCCATCCTCTACTCAACTCAACACATCCTAAAGCACAAAACACTCTTGAAATCTCTTGAACTCTATCTCTCTCAGCAAAACCGTAATCATGCCGAGCCAAACTTTGGGAAACTTCTTGAGCGTCGATTTCAAATCATGTATGGAGGAATGAGACGGAAATCATGCAAAGAATATCATGTTTGAATCCCTTATTGATACAGGCCTTCGAACATTCCTCGAAGAATCCGGTCCTATTCTGATTGAGGATGTTAAGACCTTTTTTCGAAGCGCTTGCATCAGGGGCAATTACATCGTCTCTATGGTAAGAGACCACACTTTCTGGCTTGATGAAGCCGAATTTGCCTCCCTACTCAACCTGCCCACAAAAGGGTTTTTCTGACTTTCCAACTCTGGAGGGAAGTGAGGCATTTTATCACGCACTACTCTTCTCTGGATCCGTTGTTCCGGTGGAAAACTATGGGTTAAAAACCCGCCTCGGTAGTCACGCTCAACTCCTTCTTGAGATTGTGACTCGGTCTATCCTTTGTTAGTCTCCAAATCAGCGGTACTCAAAGAACACGTACAACATGATGACCCATATCATTAGCAAAACGGCCATCAACTGGTCAATGGTCCTCTTTCACCACCTGAAATCCATGGTGATAACCAAGAAAGGTCTCGGTTATGCACCTCACATCAGTAAGCTGATTCTCAAATACCGACCAGAATTTGGACCGGGCACACCGGCATCTTCTTCGAACATTCTTGATAAGGATGCGGTGGAAGAAAAGATCTTTAGAATGGTTATTACATAAGTTGTATTCTTCCATCTTATGTATATCTGTTTTCACACCGATCTACCTTTCGGTTTTTATTCTGTAATATTTCTTCAATACAATTCTATTTAAGTTTAAATGACCGGGTCATCTAAATATTTTGAAAATCTATCTAAGTAACCGGTTAACATTGTCAAAATAACCGCGCTCCTATTCGGTCTCAAAGAAGAACCATTTAAATTTTAAAGATTGCAAAATTTTGCTTACTCAAAATAACCGGTTAACTTTCGAAAAACGCAGCATCAATCGGTTTCAAAAAGAGATTGCGAAAATTTCGGAGGGAAATTTCCCGCCCAAATCTCCCGCTCAAAATTCCAAATCCCTGGTTTACCGCCTTTGGTTTCCCGCCCAATGTTTGCCGCCTATTCGGCTTGGAGGGAAAACTCCCGCCAAATATTGATGGGACGGTTGGGTTTCCAATCCGCACTTATAAAAAGGGGCCTTGGCCACTTCATTTTACTCTCACGCGAAACAGCTTTCTCTCTTTAAGCTCTCAAATTCTCTCAGCGGTTATTTTCTCTTGTGTTTTTCAAACTCTCTCAATTATCTAAAATGGGGCGCAATTCGGTTATGTTCAAGCACATGACTTAGGTGGATTTCGAGGAAATCCGACAGAAAGGCACGCCTGCAGCAATAGGAGTTATTGACCGGGTTACCAAACCTGTCTTGAGTATTTTCTCGGCGGTCCCCATGTCTTATACAAAGAGGCGGTTGAAGAGTTCTTCAACACCGCAACTCTATCCGGCAACAAGATCACCGCAACTCTCGGCGGTACTACATTTGAACTAACCGAAGAATCGGTCGCGGAGAGCCTACGCCTTCCAACAGCCGGTCGAGATGTAACGGCGGATCTAGAACTCAAAACGTTCGAGGAAGCATGCCAGATTCTCTCAGCAACAAAGGAACCGGTAAAAGTATCCGGTAATAAAGCAACACTACGACCGGAGTACGTACCGCTTTGTGACATCTTCACAAAGGCGGTTCATGCAAGAGGAGGAAATTACAATAGCCTCACCAAGGCCAAAATCGGGATGTTAGTCGCCCTAATAGAAGGTAAGAAAGTGAACTAGGCGAAGGAAGTATTCAACAACCTGAAGGATATGGTGAAACCGGATTCAACCCGGTCATGGGGATACGCCATCCCCCTTGGAAAAATCTTGCTTCACCACAACATCAACACCGGTCCTGGTGTCACTATCCGATCAGGACGGTTAATAAGATCCAAACACTCCCTGGAGAGGAAGCAACCGGCACCCGGCTCCACAGGCGGCCGAAAGAAGACATCCGCCAAGAAACCGGCCCCGGCGAAAGAAAAGGTCGAAAGCAAGGGCAAGGAGAAGGTAGTCTTCTCGGAACCGCCAGCACAAACAAGGGATGAGGAAGAGTCGACTTCCACGTCTGAACGAACCGATTCGGAGAAAACCAATGAAGAGGGACCGAATGATGAAGAGCATTCGGGTACAAGTCCCATCAATACCGGTGCGACCGGTAGCCTTGAGAACGCCGAGGTCGGGGAAGAAGGCGGTGAAGAAAGTAGTGAGGAGGAGGAGGACGAACAGACGAAGGCCGATATCATAGCGCGCCGACTCCTGGAGATCATTGCACTGCGAGCTGATAAGGTTGGCGATTTATACCGGGAATGGCACAAGTACCGGTTCAGCAAACTATTAAAACACATTTTACCGGGCTTCACCGACGAAGAATTCTTTAAAAGGATGAAGGAGTTAGAGTACATAGTTATGAGCCTCACAAACGCGGAAACCATTCACGTAGCCTTGGGCCGAACCGCCGTCATAAGACCGCGAGCCCGACTATAGAAGCTAACCGTACGGATCCGGAAGATTAAGGAACAGTACGAAGAGGAAACATCGGAGGATACCTTAACGCCCTTGGTGTTAGAAAGACTTGAGAAAGCGAGAGGAGAACTCAATGAAGAAATATAGCGGCTGGAGGTGATGTACAGAAAACGCGAAATACCGCACTCTCCAGCTCCTCGGATCGATAAGGGTCAAACTCATGGGGCAGCCCCTCCTCGGGCGCATTCGGCGATAAATGAAACCGATGATGGGACGGAGACTCCTCTCACCGCGCAACGTCAAACTGAACAAACCGGAGTCTCCAAACCGGGCATTACAGAAGAAAGGGTTAAGTTCCTCCTTCGAGAATTTGCAGACTCGACGATTCACCCACTAGAGGAGAGGATGACGAGAACCGTGAGCATGGAACTACGGTTCGCCAACAACACAAGGCATACTTTGTTAAGGGCAGATGACCGGATCTCACAAGTCGAAGCTGACTACCGGGAAGAAGCGGTTTTGCACACTAACCTTCTTCAGCGAACCGAGAACTTGGAGGAAGACACCTCAGGATTAAAGGATGACTTCGATCGGCTTGAAAGAGAGACCGAACAAAGATTAATAGAGGTCATTGAGGATCTGGTCGGCACAACACTTGATAGGGTCTCGGAACTGGAAAAGAAGAATGCGGGTCTTGAAGACCGCAACGACAAACTCGAGGCCGACCTCAAGGCGCTTACCGCACAAGTTGATCAAGGCAAAGATAAATGCGGATGCAGCGGTTGTGGAGGTAAACGAACGAGCAGCCAAGGAGGTCCAGGATGCGCTGAACGAAGAGGCAAGATTAGCAAAGGAGCCACCGCAACTTACTGAAGAAGAAATAGCCGAACGCGAACGAAGGGCGATGGCTAAGTATTCGGGACTTGCAGAGTCCGTAGCCGCTCAAGCTGCGAAGGATGCTGAGCGGTTAGATAATGAAAGACAAAGGCTTGAGGGATTTGCATCAGCTCACAAGAAGCAAAAGGAGGCCCTTTCATCTTCGATACCGGCAAAGCGGAAAAGAAAACCATCTAAGAAGGCCCAAATAACCGAGCTGTTGGATGAGGTCACTAACACGGTTATAGAAAGTCAACCGGATCAGGCTACTCACACAGAAGAAGAAGATGAAGAGCACCTAGAGCGACAGCCTACAAGACAGCGAGTCTCAAGACCGGATAAGAAAAAGCGGAACAAGGATTTGATGGCCAGATTCAACCTCTCCGACTCAGAATAGGGGCTCCCTTTCTTTTCATTATGCTTACCTTAGTGTTTCTATATAACATTTTCTATTTTCGGTTATCTATCTTATATATATAAAGTTATTTTTGAAACCGGCCTACACTTTCATTTCTACATGGTTTTGATAATTTTAAATAAAATAATCAAAAAGGGAGAAATTGATAAGATAAAAAGATAAGACTTTTCCAAAAATTTTCTCAAAATTTTTCCAAATTTTTCGAAAAATTCTCCGAAGTCAGTTTCAAAAATCCGGTCAAAGAAAGAACCGGCCTACGTTTGCAAACTTACATGGTTTTGATAATTTTAAATAAAATAATCAAAAAGGGAGAAATTGTTAGATAAAATTGAACCGGTTCACAGAACTTAACAAATAAACCTTACATGCAGGAACAAAGGAACCGGACCGGTCAAACAAATAAACCGGCTAAGAAGACTAGCCGGTCAAGCTACTAAACCGACCAGGAACATTTGGAACATCACCGCACAAAGAAAGGATCGGCCAAAGCTTAAAACCGGAAACATCAGACAGCCGATCATCCACAATGTAGAGGAATAACCGGAAGCTGTCCGGTTAAACCACTCACACCGGAAGCCATCCGGTTAAAGACAAATGACCGACCAAGTACAAGAAGACAATTTGGGTATCTGTTGAGAATGATACCAAAGGAACATACTAAACGCTTCATATTCATACAAGTCTGAGGAAAGTCTGCAGGCTGCAGAAGACAGTCCTACAGGACCTTTCCACTTCGGGATAAGTAAGAAAGTAGATCTTCCAAGTACAGACAACTTTTTAACAGACAATGTCCACATTGAGTAAAAGACAAACCTAGCAGGTTTGTCTTACATACCGAAGAACAGACTGCCAAGTCTGTGAGATTGACCGCCAGGTCTGACCAATTGACCGCAGGGTCTGAAACACTGAATCACTGAACCTCTGTCAGCCAATCAGATTCAAGGAAGTGAATTATGACCGTTGGCATATTTCACCTATAAAAGGAGCAGCTGAAGAAGAGTAAATGCGTGACATAAGTGGGACAACAAGAGATTCTAAGAGCATTGAATTTACAAGTGAAAAATAGTGTGTTCTATCTCTAGAGAAAGCCTAAGTGCTAAAGTTGAAGTGTGTATTTTACAATTTCGGTGTAAATTGTAAGAGTGTTATCGAGCAGGAAATAAGTCTCGATCGGATTTTACTTGTATTCCTTAGTGAATATCCTTCTCGCGGCTTCGAGAGGAAGGGGTGACGTAGGAGTTTTATCTCCGAACATCCATAAAATCTGTCTTGTTACTTTCTTTCTGCCGGTTCTATTTTCTAACCGACCTGTACTAACTTACCGACACCTCTCTAATCTACCTAACTCTACCTAAACCGGATCGCCAGGTTACAAAAACCGACCCATCAAATTTTCAAACCTTCATCATCCGAAACCTGTTCTACCTATCATACAAGTGTGCTGCTTCAACCTGAAACAAACCTCTTCCGCGCTTGAACCTAGTTCAAGGGTTTGTGACAGTTTGTGTAGTATTGAAACCCCGGTGTTAATCTTTAACCGGATTAACCACCACCTTTTGTGTAAAACCCGCTAATCGGTCCAACCCCGGTCCTCCAGCGGCGTCCTAGATCCTAACATCTTGATAGCGGCTGTTTCAGGAACAGACGGCTTCTCACAAATATAGCAGAGTGCTCTAGACCTAAGATTACTTTTGGTGACAAGAAGGGTAAGACCATGGGTAAGGGTAAAATTATTCAAGGTAACCTAACCATTAATGACGTGTTATTTGTAGACAATCTGTGCTATAACTTGATCAGTATCAGTCAGTTATGTGATAATGGTTTGTTAGTTGATTTTCAAACTCATTCATGTCTAGTCAAGGATCAAGATGAGAATACTTCGTTAACTGGTAGTAGAGTAGGATACTCATATAAAATGAATTGGTAAAAAAATCTTCTGATCGTATGTGCATGATCGCCAAGAACGACCAGAAATGGTTATGGCATAAAAGGTTGAACCACTTGAATTTCAAAACCATTAACAACATTTGTTCTAACAATTTAGTTATTGGATTACCTAAACTGCAGTTTGCTAAGGAAAATGTATGTTCTGCTTGCCAGTTAGGAAAATAGGGCAGATCATCGTTCAAAAGTAAAGGGAAATCTCAATCCAACCATTGCCTAAAACTGTTACATATGGATTTGTTTGGTCCAATTCTTGTAAAGAGTCTAAGAGGAATGAGATTTGCCCTAATTGTTATCGATGATTTTTCTCGATTTACATGGGTTGCATTTTTACCATCAAAGTATAAAATTGCTGTTAAACGTATTCTTAAATACTTGAAGGGAACTCAAAATGTGGGACTGTGGTATCCGAAGGATTCTAGTTTCAATTTGACTAGTTTCTCAGATGCAGATTATGCATGGTGCAAAATTGATAGAAAAAGCACGAGTGGAACTTTCCAGTTCCTTGGAGATCGTCTCATCTCATGGTTCAACAAGAAGCAGACGTCAGTTGTCACGTCTACAGTAGAAGTAGAGTACTTCGCAACTGGCACTTGTTGCTCTAAGCTTTTGTGGGCTCAACAACAGCTTAGGATTATGGGATCGACGCTGAAGAATCTCCAATTTTCTGCGACAACACTAGTTCTATCGCAATCACCTATAATCTAGTTCTGCATTCTCGGACAAAGCATATCGAAATCAGGCATCATTTTATCCGAGAACACGTCAATTAGAAGCAGATTCGTCTTGAATATGTTCCTATAGATCAACAAACGACAGATATCTTCACGAAGCCTCTGCCCGAAGCTAAGTTTTCTCATTTTAGAAACATTTTAGGTCTTTTTGATCTTGATTGATGAGATTACGTGCAAAATTGAGGGGGAACGCATTGTTCAAAACGTAACTGGACAGACATGAAGACAGAGGTCTTAATACGTCCAAAGGATTAGAAGTTTAAGAAATATAACTACTTAGACGTACGTCTACTCTAGAAGTTTCATCTTCCTTTGGGAATTTATGTCTTGGTTCTTTAACCTTCATGGTTAGACGCATACGTCTAATAGACGATAGACGTTTTTACGTTTAAGAGCAAGTGGATGCTCACGTCTAACCAAACACACGTGCATCACTTGTTGTTTTCGCATAATTAGACGTATACGTCTAATAGACGGATTTCCAAGTAGAAGTGAAAATGTAAAAAATAGAATAATGTCTAACTACTTGTGTAATTAGAACTTTCATCTTCTAGCTATTTGGACAACTGTTATCTGATTATGTATCGGTTTATGTACTTGTTCCCACCAAAAATTAAATTCGTCACTTCTCGAAAGGATTGAAGACACGTGTCTTTCAATACGTAAAGAATGACAAAAATTTCTGACGACTTTATCTTGTACGCTTAGTATTAATTGTGTGTTTTCATGATTAATATTAAATGCTATGTTCCTTGGGAACAGATTTCTGAATTTTTGACGCTCGGTATGATCATTAAATATTCTCTACACGTTAGTATTTGATATTTAATGAGTGTCAATACTCAAATGGTTGAGTACTTCCAAATACGTGTCTCTCTCTAGAATTCGAATCGACCAGTTCTTGTTCATTTAATCGAAATGACTTCTTTCTCTCCGAAATCGTTACAAGTGGATTTTCAATCTGTATCCACTTTACAACATCCTGGAATGGTTAAGATGTTCGAATCGTTAAAAGCCTCCGGGCTACAGAAATTTCTTACCCCTCATTGTGTTAATCACGAACAAATCATTCGTGAGTTCTTTAAAACAACTGGTTTCTATCAGGACAAAATTATTGACGGGATTATCCAGGGCAGGATGATCTCTATCTCTGAAACCTCTTTCGGCATGTTCTTCCAACTCCCTACCGAAGGAATCAATGAGTTTCAGCCTTCCCCTTATGAAATCATGTTCAAAATGATGAATGTCTTCTCTTATTTTCCCTCTCATGGATATTCCCGGAAAAAGTAGTCTCTTGAAAGATGAGTACGCGTTACTTAGCGATATCATTTTCAAATCTCTCCTTTCCAAAGAATCATCTTACAAGTTTTGTACGAAGGTTTTTGAGATAATGGTTGCTATTACAATGGGTGTACCCATCAACTGGACAAGTTTTCTCTTCGGAAACCTCGTCAGAATATTTGTGCCCAAAAGATGATTTTAGGTTTTGACGGTCCTCTTGTCGCTTTCCTTTGCTTCCTTCTTGATTATCGTGGTAACGTGTATCATCTAACTTCCAAAACTCTGAACAACCAGAAAGTTGTTGATTATATTCTCAGGGTAAAGAGGCTAAAATCGAAGAAAAGGAAAAGAGATGTCTACAACCCCCTCTAACCGCAGTCTTAGAGATTCCTTAGGTTGAAGATTTTCCTTTCCAGAGGATGATTAAGAGGAAGAAGAGGAAGAAAAGATCTTTTGATGTTGTTTTATTTTGAACTTATTTATGTTATTTTTGGAAAATGTTTGGTGTGTTTCTCTTGAAAACAATCCTGATTATGTGCTTAATTTGTCAATGGTATTTTGTGTCTATGGATTTAATTTTCTGAAAACTGTGTATTTGAAAAATTTCATGGATAAACAAGCGTTTGTCTATATTTATATGATGAATGCTTAATTTGTTATCTATGCAAAAGTTTCAATTTCATCATCAAAAAGGGGGAAATTGTTGGGTCAAATTATTTTGACTAAGTGTCAAAGTAGTTTGACTATTGGAATTTTGATGATGAATGCATATAAAACTTAATCTATGCTTCTAATTGTTATTGATGCAGGTGTATCGAAATCAGATTATATTAGACGTTGTCTTAATGAGGCTCATTAGACCGATTTGACATTAGATGCATAGAGTTAGACGTGCAGTCTAACTAGTGGAGTTAGACGTGCAGTCTAACTAGTGGAGTTAGACGAGCAGTCTAACTAGTTAAGTTAGACGTGCAGTCTAACTAGTGGAGTTAGACGTGGAGTCTAACTAGTGAAGTTAGACGTGCAGTCTAATCAGTGAAGTTAGACGTGTAGTCTAACTAGCGAAGTTATATGTGCAGTCTAACACACGGAGTTAGACGTGCAGTCTAACTAGTGAAGTTAGACGTGCAGTCTAACCAGTGGAGTTAAACGTGCAGTCTAATTAGTTGAATTAGACGTTGAGTCTAATGGAAAAAGAAAGTTAGACGTGCAGTCTAACTCCTTCAAACTAGTCTGAAGGGAACAGTAATTAGACGTGGAGTCTAATGGAAAGAGAAAGTTAGACGTGCAGTCTAACTCTTTCAGACTAGTCTGAAGGGAATAGTAATTAGACGTGGAGTCTAATGGAAAGAGAAAGTTAGACGTGTAGTCTAACTCGTGAAACTTAGACGTGCAGTCTAACTCGTGAAAGTTAGACGTGCAGTCTAACTCCTTAAGATTAGTCTAAAGTAATTGTAATTAGACGTGAAGTCTAATCCCATTAGACCAGGTGGTCTAATGGATCCTGTTATTAGACGGGGTCGTTTGATTTCATTAGACGAGATCGTCTAATTGAAATACATCTAATACCACGCTTAAGCAGTTGCTTGAAGCTAGCACCCGCCTACCCACGTGCTCTAGTTGTACGCTACTTCTGCTCCACTTTCTAGTGAAGATCAGTACAATAGCTAACTGAAACCAATCAACTAATGCCACTTAAGCGAATATCCTTCACACTACTTGTTTTGCAGGTAAATCTATGAAGAATATTCGGTGCACTACCAGATGTGTACGACCACGATCCTTGTATTCAGAGTCTGCTGTGTACAATGGAGGCGTTCCAATGGAAGCTCGCCACGTGTCATTATGAATATTCGACCGTTAGTTCCTGTTCCTTATTTAAAGAATTTCAAGGACAGCGGACAAAACATAGCACTTAAAGAAGAACTTCTGGAATTTCTGTGAAATCAAGCTTTTGAACTTTCAAACCATTAGCTGCTTTCTTGCTCTACTATGTGTTAATCAAGAGAGAATTAAAATCAAAGCATCGTTTTAGCTGAGTGATATTCTTCATCATATTATTAGTTGAACAGAGTCTATTTTTTTCAACAATGAGCTATTCGTGCAAACTGTATTTGATTCAAAGCATATTATAGTGAATCCTTTCGGTGGTTGGAAGAAGGGGTGACGTAGGAGAGTTTGCTCCGAACATCCATAAACAAACTGTTGTGTTGTTCCTTTCTGTCATCTTTTCATTCTTGATTCCCAGTTTCAAACCTATGTAAACATTTACGCGCTTGATTCCGTTTCAAGTGTTTACAAGGATTTGCATAGAATAGAAAGTGATTTAAATCCTTAACCATATTTCTATCAAAACGATTTTCTTAAGCCTTCATCAATAGCCTTACCCCTGCCTCTATTGATTAAGCCGATCCGATCATACGGGGACGTCTAACTTCATTAGACTTGTCAGTCTAATTGAAGCACGTCTAATGCCTTCTTAAGTAGTTGTTTGAAGCTAGCATCAATCTACCCACGATCAACTAGTTGTACGCTACTCCTGCTCCACTTATCCGTGCAGATCAGTAGGATAGTCAGTTACATCCAATGAATTATTGCCACGTAAGCAAATACTCTTCCCACTACTTGTTTCTTGCAGGACAATCCTAGAAGAATATTTGGCGCACTACCAGATTGGTACGGCCACGATCATGATGCTTAAAGTCTGCTGCACATGTGTAATATGGAGGCTCTCCAATGGGTATTCGCCACGTGTCATTATAGAAGATTCGACTGTTGGTATCTGCTCTCTATTTAAGGATCCTCAAGGACAACGGACGAGTATACACATGCATATACACGAACATACAAGCTGATACACGAACTTGCTTATTGAGATTACAATCTCACGAATTGTTTCTTATTTTACTGTGTTTGTACATTAAGAGAGAGATAGAATCAAAGTATTGTCTAGCTGAGTGATATTCTTCAATATATTGTAAGTTGAACAGAGTCTGTTCTGTTCAATAGTGAGATAGTTGTGCAACTGTATTTGATTCTAAGAAAGGTATAGTGAATCCTTCGGTGATTGGAAGAAGGGGTGACGTAAGAGAGTTTTGCTCCGAACATCCATAAACATCTCTTTCTATTATTTACATTCTTTCATCTTCTCCTTCATCGGTTCTTAGCTTCAAACCTGAGCAAACGTTTCCACACTTGAATCGTTCAAGAGTTTGCAAGGGTTTGTGAAGAATAGAAAAATGATACAAATCCCTAAAGGGATTTCTATCAAATCGTTTTTGTATGAAGTTGTCATAAATAGCTAGACCCCTGTCTCTATTGGTGTCACCGATCCTTTCACAATTTTTGGAGTTACTCATGTAAAATGGTGTTGAAATTTTGATCTAAAATAGGTAAGTTATGTTTTTGGATGAAATTATTTGGGGGCATCAGTCGTTACACAAGACTAGGTGAGCCACAAGCTAGTTTTCAACCAAGAAAATGAAGTCATAATCAAAGTTTACTCCTATCATTCAACTGATGTTAAAAACCCGTGACCGACCGAAGACCACTATGTAGAGCCTTTCCACCTTGTTTAGTTTTGACCTAGAAACCAATCCTCCTGACCAGGTTTTGGGATGAGGTCGCAAATGTCCCTCTCATACCCGACATACACCAAGTGACCCTTGATCATGGCTACAATCCGCTTGGTCTCAACCGAGCCATTTGGTTTCGGTCCAGTGTAGGGTCTTAAGGACTGGTTTTTTTATTGTTTTTATTTTTTCTTTACTTTTCACTTAAATTCTTAAATCCTAAATAAATAAAACCATAAGAAAATAAATATAATAATAGTTAAAAATTCCCCGAATTGGAATATTGTAAAGTTATCCTCGGGATTTTTTTAGGTGCCTATTTAATTTAGCTCATACTAAAAAACGCATTGAGAGACCTTCATCATGATATTGACTTAAGAGCACCCCAAAAAACATGAATCTCTAATTCGCAAATATTTTAAATATAATTCATTATCAATAAAATATTTACTTAGCTTTTACTTCATTTTCTTTAAGTCCAACCTATTTTTTTTTCAAACCTACCATAATTTTAATTTCTAAATATGTCCCTCGGTGTATTCATTTTTTCAATTAGTCTCATTTCTTATCTTGCACTATGATTATACCTAAACACATTACAAGGGACATATTATCATAGAATTATGTGTATGGTTAGGATGAGATTAATCTTTAAACGCATAAATAATCACTAAAATAAATATTATTTATTAAATAAAATCCAAACATCATATTTTATAAATATGACAAAAAAATCAGATTAGAAATTGTCTTTTTGACAGGGCAGAGGCACAAAGTGTCAACATCTTGTCCCGAGTGTACAAACATACCGAACAATAAAATAAATTATCTCTTATGCATTATTTGAACACTACATTTTTTTCCTAATTTCTCATGAAGAAAAATGGATAACAACTGTAAAAAGTTATAATGGAAATCGCTCCTCAAGTATTATACATTGGTATGCTTAAGAAGTTTGAAGTATTCCCCCTTTTGAATAATCTTTTAATGTATCCGATCAAAAGGAGTAACTATAAAAAGTTTAGCACATGATAAAGGATGAATGCATTTTAGATATACAACCATACGAAAAATATTAAATCATCAATAAAATTGAGAAATAACTCTATTTTGGGACGACTATCATAGTTTGATGGAGTTTTAACAAGGTACCATATGTATGAATGACGAGATCTCGAAGCAACTCTAGTATGTAAAGATGTTAAGGACGAATTTAAAATTGATGGTTATTATGTTCATTCACTAACATTTAATTCTTGACATGATCTTTAATCATAAATGAGGATATTATTTTTCGAGACCTCACATAAAGTACAAACCCAACAACGAGAATGGAAATCGCTCCACAAGCCCTCTATATTGAGCATACACTCATTTTTTATCTTAATTTAAAAATTTTAAATAATTTGGAGCCAACAAATTTATTTTTAAAACATTCTATACAGTCTTATTTTACAATATTAAAATAAATAATTACTTAAGAAATAATATTATATCAATCAAATTACAAAATAATTAAGTTCTAAGCTATTTTCTAAAAAATTCAAGAGATATAAGTAACTAAATAATTCAATAAATAAACTACATTGAAAAGTTCTCTAGAAAAAAACTTATTTTATTTTATTTTGGAGAATTGAAAATAAATGTGTATTCGAAAAGTGACCAGCGGAAACCTGACCACCTTAGACAACTAGGCATCCACCCAAGATTAACTAGTTTGGACAACTATGCTTGGAATGTTCAATGACACGGAAGCTAAAATTAACCCCACCACTAGTACATGACCAAGTGCCCTAGAAATTGCCCTTTTCTTCTTCTATTAGACGAACGTAACGATAACAACACACAGAAAAACAATGCACCCATGATTTTATGCAAACTCATAATTTTTTTAGGGAAAACCGTTTTGCTCCCGCGAAAGGCTCAACATGATTGAAAGAAGACAATGATCAATTTCTAACTAATCCAAAGCTATTTTTTTATCAAGGAGGCACAATTTTTCCCTAGAAAATTTAAAGGGTTTGGAAAATCATGAACTTTGAGTAAAATATTGATATTGGACAAAATGTATATAACATCTATTGTAGGCATGTTCTTGTATCCAAAAGTTATTTTTCATACAAAGTTAGAATATGGACGGTCCAAAGGCTTTTGAAATAAAACAAAAAGTAAATAAAGTCAACGAAGAAGTTCCCACGCGTCCAAAGACGTTTGAAATGGACGGTTGACGTCATGCTGACGTTGAATAGACATTTCATTTGTTAAACACAGTATTTAGTATTTCTTTTATGGAGAAATACTAGCAAAGATCTCTAAATTCAAAATATCATCAAGATCTCTAAACTCAATGGTTTTTGATAATCTTAGATATTTTGGAAATCTTGAAGAGTCCTCTACAAGGTCTGTTTAAATTCTAAATCGAGTTAAAGATCTTAACCCCAAGCAATTGGTGGTATAATATAATACGACCAGAAGAAGATCAAACTGGACATGCTTACTGTTAAAAATTCATAACTTGAGCTATAAGACCTTAAAATTGGATATTACGTATGGTTGGAAACTAAGACACAACCTATCAAATAAAACTGGTCCCGGGTCTTCATTCGATGGTTAAGATAGACTATGCAACCCGACTACATGATGCATGTACACTAACTTCAATCCTAGAGAAAACTAAATCTAGGTACAACTTTGAAAATTTATATCTTTTGATTTGATCCACCATTTAGAAAAAATAAGATACCATTGGAAAGGTCATTTCTTAGATTTATTTTGATACCAATTAGTGCTCGTGGTTTGACAGACCACACTAGGTCGCCCATAATCTAAGGTGTTCATTTCTAGACTTCCGACGTTCCATCAAGAATTGAATGGATTTGCGGCCAATCTTTAAGATTTCTTCCAAAATGAATGTTGTAGCTAATAAGCACACATTTCCCACACATTATAGATCAACCACATAGCCATTTGAAGTTTCATTTTAACGAAGTTTACTAAAACATAAATTAAAGAAAGGATTGACTTAAAAGTTTGTAACTTGAGCCACATGACATCACTTGAGCTATTTTAAATTAGAGAATCAAGTTGGATGGGTTACCTACACATAGAGGATGTTCTCAACTCAAATAAGCACAAAATCAACCAGAAATAACATGTTTCATTAGTTACCAGTTGAAGCTAACTTAAAAATTAACATTCCAATAATACCCTCTCTTGAGGTAAGGTGACCTCCTTCAAAATTTAAGTCACTTCGCATCATTTTGTAAAAATCAAGTGAGAAATAGAGAGATACTAGAAAAGAAATCTATGGAGATTAGTTTAATAATAATCTTAAGGAAATTCCAGCGAGAACTACAACATCTTCGATGAACTCCATCAACACTCTCTTCTTCTTTCCTTTATGTTCTTTTAGGTAGATTCCTCTAATCCTACATCTTGTAATCCATTTCAATTGTTGATTATGTATATCAACGTTAAGGTGATTCATAATCTATTCTATTGTAGTTGCTTAGTTTAATAGGGAAATTTGTTATTTGAATTGATATGATTAATTGCTTGATTATCCCTAAGTACTAGATTCCCTATGATAGACCGAGTCTAGTTTAGGAAGAGGTTAGGTCAAGACTAGCCTCGATCCTTAACCTCAATTTGCTTTGCCGAGTTCTTTAGATCATATCTCCGGATAATAAATTTCAGAATTCTCTTTTGTTCAAGCTCAAAAGAATTTCAGAAACCTCAAGACAACGCAACTAAAGCATGATTCTACAAAGAGAATGACGTCGAACGCTTGAAAGAACAAGCTGTGATGGAAAGAAAATGACAAATCGATAAACAAATTTTAGATCAGTAAGGGATTTTCGATTCCTACATCCTTCTATTATCATATTGTGAACTATGATTTTAATCAAATACATTATATGTATCTGCATGTCCATAAATTGACGAACTCCATCTTTAATAGAGACAATGATGTGTATCGAATGAGTCTAGTGGAAAACGGAATTCCAGATCAGAAAGTAGAGACAATTTTTATTATCCACTATTTAACATCATACGTTGGCTACGAAGGTCAAATGACAAAGAACGAAGAAATAAACTTTGAACAAACTATTGGCACAAATCCCTATGTATCATAGAAACCAAGCGACCTCGGAGAAAAGACCAAGGGAAAATGATGAACAAGTTGCTTTAATTTTTTTCATAATTTTTTTTGAAATCCCAATGTCTTAAGGAACAAGTTGTTTAAAAAAATATTTCCTAATTTATCAAGAAGTAAATTAGGTTGCAACTCTTATATGTGTGAAAAATTGGATGATCCGTATAGTGTCAATCGATGATATGTCGCGAAGTCAACTCGTGGAACAAATAGTTGTATATCCTAACCTTCCGCTCGAATTCTGTAGAGGATAAGGGATAAAAATGATAAATTATACTCGAGTTTGTTTCCAAGACTACCCATTAGATGGCCGACTATTCAAGGTATTCACTCATTATTGAGGTTGTTACCAAAATACTCGAACTAGATGAGCTTTAAGCTTTTAAGAGTCGTCGCCTAATTTATTTTTTAAGGAATTCGTTTAAAGGTTCGGTTCTTGGTAACAACTAGGAAAAATCCTCATTGTTATGGTCCACATGCCCGTCCAAAAGAATAGTCGATACTTTGAAACAATTGGCCTTTTAAACCGTGACATTTATTATATTTTAGAATAAATGCAAACTTAAGAAATGTACCTAAAGTTATAGCCTATGTCTAAGAGACCTTGTCTATTAGATTATTAAATATGCATCTAGGATATACACATTATTAGACGAGATTGAAAGTAAAAGCGTTAAACATATTACCAATTGTGAGAGGGTAAAAATGAGATTAAAATCTAAAATTGTCTAAAATTTGAAATTTAATGCATGACAATGTTGCATTGATTATAGAAATCATCTAGAAAGTTTTATCATAATTTTTGGATTAGTAAAACTCAAGTTTTGAGCTCTCGAAGTTTTACAAAATATCACAAATGAGTCCTAAAATTGTGAAAATATTTATTTAGGCTATTAAAATTATTTCAAGACATTTTATAATTTTTAAGATTTTTATAAATTAAATGGATCTTTAAATATATGAGAAACCTCAAAATAATATTTAAATAAACTAATCCTGAAACAAAATTATAAATATTTAAAATTATTTTTTATCTTATATTTTCTATGGTTATTAGTTATAAATATATAACTTACTTATTTATAAATTTGAAATTGTTATAAATTTTTTATTTATTTTTATCTTTCACATATTATTTTTATGTATTGTACATGAGTTTGTTCTTCCACAACTATTAATGTGAGATATATCTTTAAATATTATAAAAATATAAGTTTTATGTGACAATATTTTAGTGAAGGTTATATTAGTTACCTACTCGTTAATGTGATAATTTTAAATTCAATTATCTTAAATTACAATTTATTTTCATTTTTTTAAGTCATTTCTAATTTTTTTTTTCATTTTGTTTTCCAAGACCACCCTAAATATAATTTTTGAGTCCGTCCCTAGTCTCAAATGTAGATATTTTTTTATAATAAAAATATTTATTTTTTCAATGACCATCTAAAACACCATCTATTTTGTTTATACAATTTTCTTTAAATTTAATCTTAATCTAATAAAAGATAAGAATAAAAACATCTCAATTAATAACTTTATATTTTCTTCAATAATTTAAATATAAATATTAAATTTAATAAGTTTATATTTATATATATATATATATATATATAGAAAGAAGAGAATGCGACTAAAAAATAAAAAAAAGAATAAAAGTAAAAAAACAAATAGTAAATTATAGGTTTTCCATTTGTCTTCTTCCCATCATTTTTTCTCTCATGGAACTATGTATGCTACATCCTTCCCTGTCTTTATTGTGACGCTAAAGAGATAAGGAGATAAGGGTGATGTCTCTTCCTTTGATTTTTTAAAAGTTGAACTTTCTCCATAGTAAACTTAAATGGTTGATTCAAAAGATGAAATGATCACCCTACTTCGGTGATCATCACTCCTACATCTATAGGGATGATTCATCCCTATTTTATCAAGTTGGTTTAAGAATAGTCAAAATGCCATTAATGAATTTTGGCTGATTCAATCCAATTGAAGCCTCCACTAACTTAGGAAGGCTGTAATTAGACACCCTCGACACTTCCAAAAAAAGATAACATCTTAACACCTGAATCAAAAGAAATAAAAATTCCACCATTGAAGCTCAAAGCTTAAGATTTTTCGAATTTTCTGTATAAGTCTCTAAATCTTGGATCCAAGCATCCTAAAAGCTTCCCTAATGTCTAAGGAGTGTTTTACAATCTTTGGTAAACTTCCAATCATCATTTAATTCATACTTATAGTTTGAAATTTAAATTTTTATATTTCAGTTTTCATAAGCTTATATGTTGTCTAGTTCATGAATTTGATGATTGCAAATCAATCTTATGATCATTTATGAGATTTATGTGAAACTTAAACCCTAACAATCAGTCTTAAAAAGAAAAAGCCAAATTTTAATTTAAAAAATCAAATAAATGGGTTTGTTGTTGTTGGGTTAATACTTGAGGCTCACCGTCTAAATAGCTTCCCAGCATGATTATAATGATTTTGGGCAACTATTTGGAGCATGTTTGATCTATCCCGGTCATGTTAGATATTCTTGTTCTTAAATTAAAGAAATAGATAAATAATACAATGTTACAAATTAATGAAATAAATGAATGTATACGAAGTACGATACAAATCGTTGATTCGATATATGTGCTTATCACATTTCTCTTAAAATACCATTGTCTCCCGTTTGTGTTGGAGCTTATCTTAAATGGATGTCTTCTAGGGTACAATGAATCTATTAGTGATTCTATACTAGAATCACTATGCATAGAACTTTACTAACGTACCTGAACTATCACCGGGTTTCAATGAAAAATATCGAACGAAGAACTTGAAGATCACTTACAAAATAAGGAGAGGACTTTTGAAATTCTAGAGTGAGAAAGGATAAGATGATGTCTTTGTGGGAATTAGATTTAAGGGTTATTTATATTGTTGAAATAATAAAACCAACCATTCATCATTGAGTATCTCTAACTTTGTTTGGATATCCCCTAAGTAGACTCTCCTTTATAGGCATGGTCTTTAGATCTTTTCTACTTTATTCTTCTACACCCCGTTGACATTCTATGTTGAAGTACTCCAGATAGTGTAAGTCTTGGTTTTGGGATCTTTCATAAACTTCTTCATTGCATCAACTAACCATTTAACTATCTCCTCATATTATATTTTCTACAGTAAATTCCAGTCCTAAAGATAATAAATATTGAGTTAGATTGTTATTTGTTTAGCTTTCTTTTTACTAATTGTGATTTCTCCCTTCTTAGCATGGATTAAGAGTTTGGAAATATAGTTTTTAAGACTAAACAGGTTGAATCTTTCATTATAACCAACCTTCTAAATTCCTTCTTTCTTCCCCTGTTTTCCTACTGTATTTTCTTCAAAAAATTTATCAGCAATTGGTTCCTTATCTTTGCTGCATTCCTTTCTTTCCTAGATAATTTATTTAACAATCCTATCATTCTCTTTTAAACTACCTCTCTTAAACATTCCATCACAAATTCCTTAACATTCCTATACTTAATTCTCTTTTTCTTCCCATTTCAATGAAAAACAGAAAAATGCAACAAAAAAACAAAAAAAAAAAAGCAATTACAAAATAGGGTACACCAGAAACCGTAACTATTACAGAATAGAGAAAACCAGAAAATCTAACCTTCCAACCAAGCTTTGTAGATGAATGACTGAACTAGCAATTAGAGCTGATATTGTGTCGATCGTGTTGATTGTGCTGATTGGACCGATTGTCAAACTTGTCGATCGTGCGCACGTTTGATAAGCGACATTGAGCAACTAAAAACATGATCACAATAAGCGGACATCACCCTTAATACCATACAAATAATGTCGATCATGTTGTTCGTGCCGGTCGTATATTCGTGATGAGTAAATTTACTGCCAAAATTTTCGCCGAAAACCTAAAATCTTTACAGCTTTTTTCTCTCTTCCCTGAGTTTGAGATGACGATCCCTGATCATTTTGTCTAGTTCTACATGGTATGATACTATTTGTTTCATATTCGTTGAAATTTTATTTCCTTTGATTCTAATATGTTTTTAAATGAATGAAATAGATAACTAAAATATCATTTTCCTAATTCATGTAAAATTAAACTGATGCCTTTTATATTCTCAACAATATGAACATATGGATGTTGTGGATGAGGTTCATGAGGATATCACTATCAAGAAAAGAGAAAGGCAGATAGCAAGAAGAGTTTCTAGAAGTTCACTAAAAGAACTTGTATAATGACTCAATGTCTCTATTGCAAGAGAGAATTACGTGTCAATCCTAAAAATGGAATTGACTACCCTCAATAATCATTTAAACTCTGGGAAGGCGAACATATTTCAAACAATAACCAACCAGAGTTGGTAGAGATGATTTGAGAAAATGTCGTTTAGAATTTCGGATGGTCGGGATTATCCGTATCCGTATTCAAAAAAATTAGGATAATTCAGATTCGGACTCGGAATCGAATTGGAAAATATATAATACGGATAGTTCCGAATTCAGATAGTTTGGATTCGGATAATCCAAATTCTCACTGTTAATCCCAAATACTTATTTTATAATTAATATGTAAATCTGTTTACAACTGTCTACAAAATTTATATGGTCTACGTTAAGTGGTATAAATGGACAAAAATATATTTAGTCATAAATGCAGATTTTCTTCTAAAATTGATATAACCTATTAAAGGAAAAAATAATTATTACTTTAAAAATTATCTATTTAAAGTAGTTCAAAGGTATGATAAAATCATATACACAATTAAATCATAAAGCTCCTTCTAGTAGATCTAACAACCTTCAATGGCATCCTTAAGCAGCAACAACCCAATCAAGGCCTCATTCCCCATAGATTTGAAGGACGGAGATGACATACTTATCAAGAAGAAACAAAAGGTGCAAGAAGATGAAGTTCATTATCTTAGTCCTCTCAAGAATGAGGGGAAAAAGATATATGAAGACTACAGTGAATGTGATCTGGAAGATGTCGAACATGATGACTTCGAGGAAGATGATATTCAATCAGATGATAGCGATGATGATGATGAATATACTCTTTCCGATTTAGAAGAAGCTGCGGAATCTTTAGGAGAATATAGTCTCTCCGATTTAGAAGAAGCTGCAAAAATTATTGGTGTATTTTTCGATGCTAGTGCTGCAAAGGAGAAAAGGGAGGGGAAAAAGTTGTTGAAGTTGATGGGAAAGGGAAAACTTTAGTTGAAAACTGTTCTCAAATGATGTTATCATTATTTTATTTTTGTATTTGTATTTGAAAAAATTATTTTATGATAAAAAAACTATATTTTATTTATAGTTTAAATTAAATTGATATAATCCGCGATGCAAAAATATAAAATTCATATATATTATATAGTCATGTCTTAATATATAAAGTTGTACAAATAATAAATATAATACGTACATATATTATATTTTATAAATGAATCGTGTAACCACAATTATTGTTTTAAAAAGAGCTTGAAATTTTTTTTATTAAATAAAAAAATACGAGTCAATTATAAGCATTTAATTATTATTTTTTATTTAATAGCACAAAATTAATATGAAAATAATATTTAACATTAATTTTAAAAAAATATCATATTATTTAATGTGATAATAATATTTATATAATAAATATAGTTCAAAATTTCATTTATATTTATAAACTATAGCGTTACTTTAGAAAATGTGGAGTGTCTAGGGGTGAGCATATTATGGGTTGACACTAACTCAAACCCAAAATATTAATTTTGGTTTGGTTGAATTGGGTTTAATTTGGGTTGGGTTAGGGTCCAAATTACCGAAATTATATAAATTTAATTTAATTCTCTCTTATTAATTCAATATAAACTAACCATCTTCTAACTTCAATATATTCTCTTCATTTTTACGACTTTGATCTCCACTATTGACGAACACGTTTTTGACATGTTTAACACGTTCAATATATTTTTCACACATTTAACACGTTTTTCACATTTTTGGCACAATTAACACGTTTTTGACATTTTTAACATGTTTTCACACTTATAACACGTTTTCTTTACATTACTCACGTTTTGGCATCTTTAATACGTTTCTGACACGTTGAACACGTTTTTCCAATGTATAACATGTTTTTCACGTTTTTTTTCATGTTTAACACGTTTTTGACATTTTTAACATGTTTAACACGTTTTCATACGTTTAACATGTCTTTCGAGTTTTTAATATTTTAACACGTTTTGATATGTTTAACACGTTTTGACATTTTTAACACGTTGGACACGTTTTTCACACGTTGAACACGTTTTTCACACGTTTAACATGTTTTTTACGTTTTTAGCAAATTTAACACGTTTTTGACCTGTTTAACACGTTTTTCACACGTTCAACACGTTTTTCATGTTTTGACATGTTTAACACGTTTTTGATGCGTTTAACACGTTTTTCATGTTTTTGACAATTTTAACACGTTTTTGACATTTTTAACACGTTTTGACTAGTTGAAAACGTTTTTGAAACGTTTAACACATTTTTAGCACATTTAACACGTTTGGTACGTTAAACATATTTTTCACATTTTTTCACGTTTAATACATTTTTAACATTTTAACATGTTTTTACACATTTAACATGTTTTTGACATGTTTGACATGTTTAACACGTTTTGACAAGTTTTTTTTTGCACATTTAACAAATATTTTGCAAATACAACATGTTTTGGCACGGTTGATATATTTTGGCACGTTTAACACATTTTTGACATGTTTAACAAGTTTTTCACGTTTTTAAAACATTTAAGACGTTTTTATGTTTTTGACATGTTTAACACATTATTGATACGTTTAACACGTTTTCACATATTTAACACTTCTTTTTACGTTTTTGGCACGTTTAACACTTTTTTGACATGTCTAACATGTTTTGACACATTTAACACATTAAATATGTTTTTGGCATGTTTAACACGTTTTGACATGTTTAAAACGTTTTGGACACGTTTAAACGTGTCAAAACGTGTTAAAAGTGTTCAAAAAATTTGAACTTGCCAAAAATGTGAAAAACTAATTATATTTGTCAAAATGTGTTAAATGTGTTAAGCATGTCAAAAACGTGTTAAACGTGCCAAAAGCGTGTTAAACGTGTCAAAAACGTGATAAACAGGTTAAACGTATCAATAATGTGTTAAACGTGTCAAAACGTGTTAAATATGTCAAAAACGTGAAAAACGTAAAAAACGTGTTAAACGTATTAAAAATGCCACAAAAACATGAAAAACGTGTTAAACATGTGAAAATGTGTTAAACGTGTCACAAAACATATTTAATGTGTCAAAAACGTGAAAACATGTTAATCATGCCAAAACATGAAAAACGTGTTAAACGTGTGGAAAATGTGTTAAACATGTGAAAACTCTGTTAAATATTTTAAAATTTTGTTTAAAATGTCAAAAATGTGTTAAACGGATAAATGTATGTTAAATTAGTCAAACATATGTTAAATAAAAAAATAAAAAATTAATTTGGGTTATGGGTTGGGTAAATTTAATTTGGGTTGATTATGGGTTGCGTTTATCTATTTCCTCACCCCTAAATATATGTAGTCATCTCCTCTTCTAGCCTAGCAACAACAAGAGATGTATATTCTCACCCTAAGATCTTGGTTTCAAGCCCGTCAGATGACAAGTTATGCACCTAGTTAAATGATTAAGTGTGTTTGCGGGTTATGTACTTAATATGTTGTCCCATTTTATTTTCCCAAAGAAAAATCTATGAGGCGCCTAGTCATTTCCCTCTTAGGGCCCTAAAAAAAATTATTTTAAAAAATAAGTACCTTATCAAAGTTTGAAACTAAGAATCTCTTAAAAATTATTATAATATTTTGAATATAACAAATTTATTTTTCGTCTGGCCGGCCCTGGTCACAACTATCACCTACCTTTCTATACCTTTCTATAGTCTCAGCATTAATAATGCTGAGGAAACAAATACTCGCCACCAAAATTGAAAAAAAGTCATTTAAGATAATTATTCAAATTATTTTAATTTATTTAATGTCTAACTAAATCATGGTTATAGTAGCTCAATTTTTCAAAGTAAAAGAAGTTCCCTAACTCGTCTCATAATTTATATTTATAAGAATTTTGTTTTCATTGAGCTGGAAAGATTATAGGTATTACACTAATACGTGTAATAAGTGTAATTATTAGTAAAATTGTTCCACTAATACCCTTACTAAGATAAAATAAATATACAAAATCTAATAGAAATAAATATACAAAATCTAATAAAAGATAAGAATTCTCGATTTAAAAAACAAATTTAAAATTATATAGTTGAAGAAATATTAAATAGAAAATGTGAAAAATTAAATTATTTAGGTTTTCAATAAGAAACAATCTAACATTATATAAATAAATAAAATATGAAAGGCAAAAAATAGATTATCAATTGAATGGACACTCCAAATACAATTATAGAATATTAATGCTTATAAATAGTTTTAGAGGAATAAATAATATATCAATTTATTTAATTAAATACAGTACTAAATTATATAAATATTTTAACTTGTTTTTAATATTAATTTATAATTTTTTATAAAATTTTGAAATAGTTTAAATTAAAAAATATAAAAGACTATTTACCCTTATATTTGTACAAATTATTATTTTAATTTTTATCTTAGAAGTAATTTGTATTATTAATTATATTAAAATTAATAAAAAGAAATAATATATAATTATTATATAAATAAATATAGTTTTAAAATAAATAATACCCAAACCAATTGGACATAGTTAATTCTGTTACAGATATATATATAAAAGTATTTTTAAATTCTTACCCTAGGCTAGAGACCACCTCAACCCACTACGTAGCCGTCATTGGATGACTAGGCCTGGCCTATATAGTTGACTCACCCTAGTTTACTCGGTCTAACCCCCTGTTGGCCTCTACCGACCATGTTGGCGATTGCTGGTTCTGGTCTGTCGTCGTCTGCCGTCCATTGGTGCTTTTAGTGACCTTCTATGAAATTATTTTTTATTTTCTTCAACACATTTCTTACAAAAATACGATATTTTCTTATCAAATTTCCTAAGAGGTTAGGCTATTCACCATATTTATTTATTTTATGTATTTTTGACTATTTTATAAAATATTTTCCGTCTTTATTAATAAAAGAACTAGTGAAAGGGTGTCGTTACTAAATTAATATTATTTTTTAATTCCTGTTTAATAAGCCATTGTAAAAGAATTATATGGTTCGCGATGATTTAAAAATAGTATATCTGTGTTCGAAAATCAAGTGTCTACAACTCTAAAGTGTCAAGTGCCCTATATTGAGTTGTTCATCACATATTCAGGTGAGGTAGTTTCTAATTAAGTAGTTCTCTCATTCTATGAGATTCGAGAGAAATGTAAGTCATGGATTGTATTAAAACAGACTGATAAATTATTTTTAAAAGCACTCGATCCTAACTTATAATTTTAATTCCTTATCCCCTGTGTAGGTGATTCAAGAAGAATGTATGGCTTAGATCATTAAGTAAAAACTCAGATTTATGAAAATGTCGATTTTTTAGGTTTAGAGCGTTTAATAAACCTAAAGTTATAAATTAAATTTTTGATTTTAAATTAAAATATTTTAAAATTAAGTAGAAGTAATATATGTCACTACAACTTGAAACTATGATATTAATAATACAAAATTTATAAAAAAACAAAATATACAACTTACAACTTAAATTTCAACATAAATCCCTAATAGTGAAAATGTTGTAACAATCTTTCTAACAAATTTTTAAAAGAAATCCAATCAATTAAAAAAAAAATAATGTTAAATAATTAGTAATGTTTATTTAGTCCAATATTTTATAAGAAACTAATAATTGTAACTTTTCAAACAATACAAATATAAAGAAATAATATAAATTATATTGTTAATATTTTATAATAACATTGTTAATATTTTATAATAACATATAAATATATAATACTCCAACTTTCTTACCAAATATTACAATTGTATCTTTGTTACAACAAATAATAAATGAGAAGGAACTAAAATAGTTAGAAAACACTAATTTTATCTTAAATTGTTACTAAATTTGTAATGACTATTATTAATCTTAATATACAATTGATTTTGCAACAAAAATAAAAGTAAGTCCAAGAGGCTATGGAATAGTAGGTCAACACCAGGGTAATGTTATGTGTCAATTGAAGTAATTCTAAAAGCTCCTTCGTTTGTGTCCCAACGATCAAGCGTCTAGCTAATAAAGACTGATTAAAGAAAAGACCAAGAACTTGCTTATGCGCTAGCTGGAGTTTCAGTGGCAGAGAATGACGAATATTTAGGCATACACATTCAGGGAGGCCCAGTGAATACAACATAATTTATTTCGAACCTTCATTATGTTTTTGTTAAAATTATAATGATAAAAAATCAAACAATCCTTGGTCAACTGTATGGAAAATATTTTTATGTCATAATACTAATAAAAAAAATATGATTATTAAAAAAAATTACATTTTTAAGGTAAAATTGAATAAAATTTGTTCTGCATCTAGACAAACATTTAGAGATGAATAATTAGTTTTTAATTTTCTTTAAAACTTTGAAATAAATAAATTGAGCAATAAGTTGTCTTAATTCTTAATTAATTTTGAATTTTATTGATAAGTTTGATATATACAAATTCAATTTTTTTCATTAATAATAAATGAATTGCAATTTGCAGCTGTTTGGGCAATTCTTAAATAAATTTGAATTACAAATTAAAATGCAATATCTTTTAATCAATTTGGAACCATTTTCAAAATAACTATGAAATTTATTTTTCATTGAAAGAAATTGAACTCAACTTTTTAACTTATTTTTCCACTTTCAAAATAAATTATTAATTTTATTTAATTTTGATGTCCATCTTAGTGTTATGCTAAATTATTTTATATTAATATTATTTGATGGTAATCAAAAACATTTTTCGCAACCTTAAAAAATTAAAAAAGTTAAAATTTTAACATAAGTAATATTGAATTTTAATTAAGTTTGAAATATCTTTTAATTAATTGCTAAATTAGTAGTATGCTAACATTGAAATAAACTAAGCTTTCCAAATGACCCATCAAGTTGTATATATTTTTAAAGCATTTTAAATCTTAATTCATCACTAATTTGTAACTTGTTTTTGCAAGTTATATATAAATAACATTAAAACCTGATTAATTTTGAATTTATTATTTATAGTTAAATGTGTATTTAATATATTTTGTATTAAACTATTTTCAACACTATTTTATAATTTTTCTTATATCTTAAAAATAAATTAAAATTAACATATTTATTAAAGAGTTTGGTTCAAATAGAGAGATAAAGTGTAATGTTTAGTTAGAAGTATTAATAATTCTCATTCCTATGGATAATATTTGAATTCATTAGATATAAATTATTAATATTATTTTATAAGTGAAACTAGTATTAATATCTTAATTTTATTTATTATTATATTTTATCTAATTAAAAATATAAAATATTATTTTTTATATCTTAAATAATTATTTAAAATATTTCATTGTGTCATAATTTAATAAAATATAATCTATAATATTTTATCGTAATATTATATTATAGTTATATCAAAAATAATTTAATGAATCAAACTTTTGACTAATTATAAATTAAAAATGATTTATCAAAAAAATATATTATATATTAATATTAGTTCAAACATATTTAAGTTAAATATAACGTTTTATTACTTAATAACATATATTATAACATTAAATAATTTATAATAATAATTTTTACTAAAATTTTTTATATTAAATTTTTGTAATACTTTTTAAACTTTTTTATATATAAAACTGTTATTTTATTTTTAAGTTTTTATATTTTATGTTTTCATTGATTTATTATAATCTTATTATTAATATATAATATTTAAAAATAATTATATTATTATTAATTATTGTAATTATTATTAAAATTTTATTTTATTTTATTTTAAATTAATTCTTTAATCAATCACTTCAATTAATTTTATTTTTCATTTCCTAAGTAGAAAGTCTCTCAATATTATTCGAATATATATATTAACAATTTTAAACCTATCAATCTATTTAAGTCTAAACTTGTTATATAACCCTAATTCGAATAAATATTTAATTAAATAGATAAACTTAAATGAAAATGAGACATTGAATGGATAAAGGTTCGTAGAAAAATAAATAAATTTAGACAGAAAAAGAAAAAGTAATGGCAATTATCGTGCAATATCGTGGGTCGGTACGGTATACCTTAAATTTTTTATCCATATCTTATATCTTATCAAATGTTTCGTTATAATAAAAATTCATACATTTATCTTACCTTTATTTTTGTATACCTTAATTTCGATAATATTATACCTTTCATACCTAAAAAAATATAACAAATTAAACAAAATAAAACAAATTTAATATAATTACTAAATCAAGTTACACAAAATTAATTTTTTTTTAAAATATATAGTTTTAAATCTAATATTTTTAAAAACTAGCCAATGTTAAGAATTAAATTTAATTACAAAAATTAAAATTATCAAGAATAAAAGTATAGTCTTTAAGTTAAACTAAAATGGATACAAGAAAGGGAGTTGTATATACAATTTTTTTATAAATTGGTAATACAATTCATGTTAAATAATAATAATATTAATAATAAATATTAGTTAATTTAGACTTCATTAATAAAAATCAATCATTCTTTTTAATTTGTTCATTTTTATTCAACAATTCAAGTTCATCACCGTAGGATCATCTCCTAAGTTGAATTCATCTCTTTTATGCCAATTATTTGTGCACACCAATGTCTCCACTATTTTAAGATTCAAAATGCTCCTAAAAAGATCAACTATCCTTTTATCCAAGCTAAAAACAAACTCATTAATAACTATTGAGGATGAGATTGTAAAAATTCTTTGACATTAATTGAATGGATTGAGTTCTTTATTTTACTCATTTCCAATGCTCTAAGAGATTGAATGTTTTGTTGAATATATTACAAATTTATCATCTAGAGATGACATATAATGAATAATATTTCAGTATAATTATATTTTAATTTAATTTTTAAAATTTATTTTTCTATAAATGAATTAACATTAAATCTATTTATTTCCTTATACGTATTATATATATATATATTGATTTATAAATACTATTTCAGTATTTCGGTATATCTTGATACACCAAAATTTCAAAAATCTAATATCTTTACTGTACAAATAATTTTGATGTCGGTACCATACCTTACCTATTTTTTGGTATACCTTAAAAATCGATATTTTGATATATTACGGTACAATATTTTTGATATACCTACAATATTGGTAATTTTCCCCACCCTAGGTGGAAACCGACAATTGTAGAGACTGGTAAGTGAGTCAACTATAGGGTCAACCCGCCTAGGTGAGTCAATCAAGTAGTCTGGTCAACTATGATAGGATCGGCAACAACAATAGAGACGGGGGTCTGACTATTGATGTCAGCTTAAGAAAAACGATTTGATAGAAATCCTGTTAAGGATTTAAATCACTTTCTATTATGCACAAACCCTTGCAAACTCTTGAACGATTCAAGTGCGGAAATGTTTTCTTAGGTTTAAATCTAAGAACCAAGAATGAGAAGATGACAGAATGAAAAAGACACGAAAGTTTGTTTATGGATGTTCAGAGCAAACTCTCCTACGTCACCCCTTCTTCCAACCACCGGAATGATTCACTATAACTTTCTTAGAATCAAATACAGTCGCACGATTAGCTCACTGTTGAACAGAACAGACTCTGTTACACTTACATAATATAGAAGAATATCACTCAGCTAAAACAATGCTTTGATTCTAACTCTCTCTTGATAAACACACAATAAAGCAAGAAAGCAATTCGTTTGTATGCGTAGATTGAATAATCTTTGATTCCAGCAGTTCTTCCGTTGTCCTTGAAGATCTTTAAATAAGGAGTAGGTACCAACGGTCAAATCTTCCATAATGACACGTGGTGAGCTTCCATTGGAACGCCTCCATAGTACACAGCAGACTCTAAGCACCAGGATCGTGGCCGTACCAATCTGGTAGTGCGCAAAATATTCTTTAAGGATATTCCTGCAAAAACAAGTAGTGGGGAGAATATTTGCTTACGTGGCATTAATCAATTGGTTGCAACTGGTTGTCGTAATGATCTTCACCGGAAAGTGGAGCAGGAGTAGAGTACAACTAGTTGATCGTGGGTAGACGTGTGCTAGCTTCAAGCAACTGCTTTAAGCATGGCATTAGACGTATTTCACTTAGACGAATTCGTTTAATGAAATTAGACGCCCACGTCTAATAACAGGATCTATTAGACCACCTGATCTAATGAAATTAGACGACACGTCTAATTACGGTTCCCTTCAGACTAATCTAAAGGAGTTAGACTGCACATCTAACTCTCATACGTTAGACTGCACGTCTAACTACGCATGTTAGACTGCACGTCTAACTATGCATTCCTTCAGACTAATCTGAAGAAGTTAGACTCCACGTCTAACTTTCATACGTTAGACTACACGTCTAACTATGCATGTTAAACTGCACGTCTAACTACGCATCCCTTCAGACTAATCTGAAGGAGTTAGACTGCACGTCTAACTTTCATACGTTAGACTGCACTCTAACTACGCCTGTTAGACTACACGTCTAACTGCGCCTGTTAGACTGCACGTCTAACTACGCCTGTTAGACTACACGTCTAACTGCGCATGTTAGACTGCACGTCTAACTTAATGCATCTAATGCCCAATCAGTCTAATGAACCTCATTCAAACTTAGTCTAATATATTCTGTTTTCGATATACCTGCACCAAACAACAATTAGACAGCTTAGATTATGTTTTAACCCATCAAATCATCAAAATTCCAATAGTCAAACTACTTTGATAATTATTCAAAATAGTTTGATCCAACAAACTAGCTAGAGTCAACTACAACAACACGATCAACAAGCGACCAAAAAATCCAGGCGATCCAATAACTAGAACACACACCTTCTCCTCCACCTTCGACCTATTGACTAGCATCTGCACCTTCTCCTATTGGTTGTTGTCTTCATCTTAGACAAGTACCTATAATAGTTGAAAATACTTGATTTTATAAAAGTTGGATTGTTTAATTCACTAGATTAAATACACTTTGGTAAAAGAAGGAAATAATCCTTAGGTGATTGGATATTTCTCCGAGGCACACAACACAAGAACTCCAATTTGTCGTTACAACAAATTATAAGGAAAAATAAAAACTTAAATTTATCCTCAAGGTCCTAACCCACGATGAGGGGTATTTTTTAAGATATTATTAATATCAAATCATAAGGTTGAATGCGGTTAGAGAGAAGAAAGAGGACTAAGAATTCACCATTGTTGTAAAAGCTTGAAAACTCTATTTTTCATTTTTTTTGTTAGATTTTGTAAGAGATTAGAATTTAGTTAAATGTTTCTTTCTCAAATCATTTAAAAGTTATTATGGTTTCCTAGTAAATCTTAATCACTCAAGAATACTTTAATTTTAACCAAACCTGATTTGGGAAAAAATTCTAATTTTGCATTATAACTTGTTATTCTATATTCTAGTGTTTCTAAATAGTTCTAAATATTTTATATGTGAATTATAATCATATATAAACGATAAAACAAAGTCAATCCAAAATGCCCAAATTTAAATTTTGGGAATATTGGATTTGTATCGTCATATGGGGATCAAGCTAGCCCAATCATGTCATGAATTCTCCTATTAAGGCAATGAAAGGAATGCTCTTTTAGTCCCGTTTTAAGATTTTAAAAAAATGACTCATGCTATCTACTTTTACTAGATCCTATTTTGGCTCATCATCTATTTCTTAGGTGAGATGACTTCTATGCAAGTCCTTTCTTTATCTCATTTTACGAGATTTGAGAGGTTGATAAGTTATGATACATAAGAAAGTAATCGACACTTATTTTTAAATACACTCTAGTCGAGCCAATCGTTTTGATTTCTCATTCCCACTTCTGAGACTCGACACCCGATTAAATACTTATATGAATATAAATATTGAATAAGAAGAAACATGACTTTATTAAATAAAAAATAAATTTACAATAGGTAATATCAAAATGTTACAAAAATAAATACAAACATTACTTACATACATATATTGTAAATATTGAAGAAGATAACACTTACATACATATATATGCTGAAATTTGAAAAAGTTAAAGAGTGAAGATTGAAGATGAAAAGTGAGGAGATAAAAGTAATAGTTTATTATTAAACTAAAAGTTAAAGATGAAGAGTAATGAAGAGAAAAATAACTTTAAAAGTATTAAAAAAAGTTGAAGTAAGAGTGTGGATAAGAACAATGTAATGATTTGTTTATGATGATGTTTTTAATAATGTAGAATTTCAAATGCCATATTAAGTCTTATAAAAAAATAATTTTATTGTTCATATTAATATAGTCTAGTATCAAGTTTGAGGTTTGCATACTCCATATCCCTAACCCTGAATCCGATAGTGTACATTTTATCCTCGCATTAATGACCAAAAATCGGATTTAAAATAATCAAACCCGACCATTAGTTACCCACGTGTGTGTATCGGGTATACAATTTCTCATTAACATCCCTAGTTTTAATATGTTAAAATTTATTAAATAAGAAATGCCTAATTTTGAATTTTAATTTTCGAGTTTCATCTTTGAGTTTTTGTTTTAGTTTAGGTTGATGTAGACTTACAATTTGATCATGTTTCTAATGTAACTTGAATGACATTGAAGTGAAAGGATGTTTGTTTGATGTAGTTTTCAAATTTTCAAAAAATAGGGTAAAATTCCATTTACAATTTTGTTCAAACGTTGTTGTTTTTATGTTAAATAGTGTGTGGATTGGTATTTGATGTTGTTAGCAGTTTTTGGAGTTACTCATGTGAAGTGGTGTTGATATTTAGATCCAAAAGAGGTAAGTTCAGTTTTTGGAAGAAATTATTTGGGGGGCATTAGTCGTGACCCAAGACTAGGTGAGCCACAACCTAGTTTTCAACCAAGAAAATCAAGTCATGATCAAATTTTACTCCTATCATCCAATTGAAGTTACAAACCCATGACCGATTAAATAACACTATGTAGAGCCTTTCCATCTTGTTTAGTTTTTGACCTAGAAATCAATCTTTCTGACCTAGTTTTGGAATGAGGTTGTGACTGTTCCTCTCATGCCCGATAGACATAAAGTGACCCTTGATCATGGCTACAATCTACTTGGTCTCAACCGAGCCATTTGGTTTCGGTCCGGTGTAGGGTCTTAAGAACTGTTTTTTTTTTTATTTTTTTTTTTATTTACATTTCACCTAAATTCTTAAATCCTAAATAAATAAAATCATAAAAAAAATAAATATAATAATAGTTAAAAATTCCCTGAATTGGAATATTGTAAAGTTATCCTCGAGATTCTCTTAGGTGCCTATTTAATTTAACTCATACTAAAAAACGCATTGAGGGACCTTCATCGTGATATTGACTTAAGCGCACCCCAAAAAACATGCCTAATTCACTAATAATTTTAATATAATTCATTATCAATAAAATGTTTACTTAGTTTTTACTTCATTTTTTTTAAGTCCAACCTAAATTATGTGCATAGTTAGGATGAGATTAATCTTTAAACGCATGAATAGTCACTAAAATAAATAATATTTATTAAATAAAATCCAAACATCATATTTTATAAAAATGACAAAAAATTGAGAATAAAAATTTTCTTTTTGACAGGGCAGTGGCACAAAGTGTCAACACCTTGTCTCGAGTGTACACACATATCGAACCATAAAACAAATTATCTCTTATGTATTATTTGAACACTATATTTTTCTTTCCTAATTTCTCATAATGGAAATCGCTCCTCAAATATTATATAAGGAGTAACTATAAAAGGTTAACCACGTGATAAAGGATGAATGAATTTTAAGTATACAAGCATACGAAAAATATTAAATCATCATAAAAATTGAGAGATCACTCTATTTTGGGACGACTATTATAGTTTGATGGAGTTTTAACAAGGTACCATATGTGTAAATGATGAGATCTCGAAACAACTCTAGTATGTAAAGATGTTAAGAACGAATTTAAAGTTGATGGTTATTATGTTCATTCACTAACTTTCAATTCATGATATGATCTTTAATAATAAATGAGGACATTACATGTCGAGACCTCGCATAAAGTTCAAACCCAACAACGAGAATGGAAATCGCTCCACAAGCCATCTACATTGTGCATACACTCATTTTTTACCCTAATTTATAATTTCAAAATAATTTCGAGCCAACAAACATCCTATACGGTTTTATTGTACGAGATTAAAATAAATAATTAGTTAGGAAATTATATTATATCAATCAAATTATAAAATAATTAAGTTCTAAACTATTTTCAATAACATTCAAGAGATATAAGTAACTAAATAATTAAATAAATAGACAAGATTGACAAGATGTCTAGGACTAATGTTATTTTATTTTATTTTAATGAATTGAAAAATAAATGTGTAGTCGAAAAGTGACCAGCGGCAACCTAACCAACTTAGAAAACATGTTGCAACTATGTAGACGGGAAACCAGACGGCAAGCGAATTACCTAGTCAAGTAGGCATCCATCCAAGATTAACTAGTTTGGACAAATATTCTTGGAATGTTCAATGACACGAAAGCTAAACTTAGCCCCACCTCTAATACGTGACCAAGTGCCCTAGAAACTGCCCTTTCCTTCTTCTATTAGACAAACGTAGCGATAAGAACACACACAAAATAACAACGCGCCCATGAGTTTATGCAAACCCATACATTTTTTTAGGGAAAACCATGTTGCTCCCCCGAAAGGCTCCACAAGTTTGGAAGAAGAGAATGATCAATTTCTAACTAATCCCATTCTATTTTTTTTATCAAGGAGGCCCAATTTTGTTCCTATAAAATTTAAAGGGTTTGGAAAATCATGAACATTGAGTAAAATATTGCTATTGGAAAAAATGTATAAAACATCTATTTTTAGGCTTGTTCTTGTATCAAAAAGTTATTTTTCATACAAAGATGGAATTTGGACGGTCCAAAGGCGTTTGAAATGGACGATTGACGTCATGCTGACTTCGAATGCACATTTAATTTGTTAAACATAGTATTTAGTATTTCTTTTGTGGAGAAATACTAGCAAAGATCTCTAAATTCAAAACATCATAAAGATCTCTAAACTCGATGGTCTTTGATAATCTTGAATATTTTGGAAATCTTGAAGATTCTTCCAAAATGAATGTTGTAGCTAATAAGCACACATTTCCAACGCATTATGGATCAACCACATAGCAATTTGAAGTTTCAGTTTAACGAAGATTACTAAAACATAAATTACAGAAATGATTGACTTTAAAAGTTTGTAACTTGAGCCACACTCCATCACTTGAGCTATTTTAAATTAGAGAATCAAGGGGACGGGTTACCTACACATAGATGATGTTCTCAACTCAAATGAGCATGAAATCAACCTGAAATGACATGTTTCATTAGTTACCAGTTGAATCCAACTTAAAAAATAACATTCCAATAATACCCTCTCTTGAGGTAAGGTGAACTCCTTCAAAATTGAAGGCACTTCGCATCATTTTGTAAAAATCAAGTGAGAACTGGAGAGAGACTACAACAGAAAGCTATGGAGACTAGTTTAAGAATAATCTTAATGCAATTTCGGCGAGAACAACAACTTCTTCGATGAATTCCTTCACTGATCTCTTCTTATTTCCTTTATGTTATTTTATGTAGTTTTCTCTAATCCTACATCTTGTAATCCATTTCAATTGTTGATTATATACATTAACGCTAAGGTGATTCGTAATCTATTCAATTTTAGTTGCTTGGTTTAATAGGAAATTTGTTTTTTTAATTGATTTGATTGAATTGCTGAACTATTTGATTAATTACTTGATTATCCCTAACTACTAGATTCTCTATGATAAATCGAGTCTAGTTCAGGAAGAGGTTAGGTCAAGACTAGCCTCGATCTTTAACCTCAATTTTATTTACCAAGTTCTTTAGACCATATTGCCGAATAATAAATTTCAGAATGCTCTTTTGTTCAAGCTCTGTTGGGTCAAATTATTTTGACTAAGTGTGGAAATAATTTAACTATTGGGATTTTGATGATGAAATGATTTATGCGTTTTGATGCAAGTGTATCGAAATCATATTTCATGGAACTTGCCTCTAATGAGGCTCATTAGACCGATTTTGGCATTAGATGCACAAAATTAGACGTGCAGTCTAACTCATGGAAGTTAGAAGTGCAGTCTAATGGATTCCGTAATTAGACGTGCAGTCTAATGAATTCCCTAATTAGTCGTGCAGTCTAATAGATCTACGGAATTAGACGTGCAGTCTAACTCATGGAGTTAGACGTGCAGTCTAATAGATCTCGGAATTAGACGTGTAGTCTAACTCATGGAGTTAGACGTGCAGTCTAATGTATACGGAATTAGATATGTAGTCTAACTCAATGGAGTTAGACGTGCAGTCTAATGTATACAGAATTAGACGTGCAGTCTAACTCAGTGGAGTTAGACGTGCAGTCTAATGTATACGGAATTAGACGTGTAGTCTAACTCAGTGGAGTTAGACGTGCAGTCTAATGTATACGGAATTAGACGTGCAGTCTAACTCAGTGGAGTTAGACGTGCAGTCTAATGGATTGTGAAAGTTAGACGTAAGTCCAACTCCTTTAGACAAGTCAGAGGTTGAAACGGAATTAGACGTAGACGTGCAGTCTAACTTAGTAGAGTTAGACCTGTAGTCTAATAGAACTTGAAAGTTAGACGTAAGTCTAACTCCTTCAGACAAGTCTGAGGTAGAACTGGAATTAGACGTGCAGTCTAATGGTTTGTAACAATTAGATGTGTAGTCTAATTGGTGAAAATTAGACGTAAGTCTAACTCCTTCAGATTAGTCTAAAATGATTGTAATTAGACGTAAGTCTAATCCTATTAAACTAGGCGGTCTAATGGATTCTGCTATTAGACAATGATGTTTGATTTCATTCGACGAGGTCGTTTAACTGAAATACGTCTAATGCTAAGCTTAAGTAGTATGCTTGAAGCTAGCACCCGCCTACCCACGTGCTATAGCTGTACCCTACTCCTGCTCCACTTTTTAGTGAAGATTAGTACAACAACTATATGCTACCAACCAACGAATGCCACGAAAGAGAATTTCCCTCATATTACTTGTTTTGTAGGTACATCTCTGATGGAATATTCGGCGCACTATCAGTTGTTGTATGGCCACGATCCTTGTGCTCAAAACCTTCTGTGTACAATGGAGGCTTTCCAACGGAAGAGTGCCACGTATAATTCTAAAAGATTCGACCGTGAGTCTGCCCAGTATTTATCAAATCTCGAGGACAACGGACAATCAGCCTAACTGAACGAAAAAACAACTGCTTAGTGAATCTACAATCTTGCTTGCTGATATTTCAGAGAGATAAATCAAGCCTTTGAATATTCATACTGTGAAGCTGCTTTCCTGATTGTACTGTGTGTGAATCAAGTGAGAGAGCTAGTTACAAAAACACCGTTAGTTGAGTGATATTCTTCATCTTATAAATTGAACAGAGTGTGTTCTGTTCAATAGTGAGCTAAGTGTGTGCAAACTGTATTTGATTCTAATCATATTATAGTGAATCCTTCCGGTGGTTGGAAGAAGGGGTGACGTAGGAGAGTTTTTCCGAACATCCATAAACAAACTGATGTGATCTTTCATTTTTGTCATCTTTTCATTCTTCTTCTTGAGCTTCAAACCCAAGTAAACAATTCCGCCTTGAATCTGTTTCAAGTGTTTACAAAGGTTTGCGTAGAATAGAAAACGAATTAAATCCTTAACAAGATTTCTTTCAAACCGTTTTTCATAAGTCTTAATCAATAGCCAGACCCCCGTCTCTATCGATAAAGCCGATCCTATCAAGCTCTATAAAATTTCATAAACCTAAAGACAACACAACTAAAGCATAATTCTACAAATAGAATGACGTCGAACGCCTGAAAGAACAAGCTGTGATGAAAGGGAAATGACAAATCGATAAACAAATTTTAGATCCGTAGGGAGTTTCTTATTCCTCCATCCTTCTATTATCATTTTTTGAACTATGATTTTAATCAAATACATTATATGTATTTGCGTTTCCATAGATTGACAAACTCCATCTTTAAGAGCGGTAATGATGTGTAATGAAGGTGTCTAGTGGAAAACAGAATTCCAAATCGAAAATAGAGGAAGTTTTTATTCTCCACTATTGAACTTCATATGTTGGCTACGAAGGTCAAATGACGAAGAACGACGAAATAAACTTTGAATAGACCGTTGGAAACAAATCCCTATGTATTATAAAAGCCAGACGACCTCGGAGAAGAGACGAATGGAAAACGATGAACAAGTTACTTTAATTTTTCCCATGAATTATTCATTTCGAAATCCCAATGCCTTAAGGAATATTCAATTTAACCCTTGAAGCCTCTATTTGTTTAAAAAACCCTAAAGTCATATGCTGAATTAATTCACATTAATCGAGCCCCTATATTCCTTTCATTGGTTCAATTTTGACCCAAAACTCTTCATTTCTATTTATTTTCAATCATTTTGACATATTTCAATCCTTGGACTATTTATTTACGTCCAATTCGACCCTCAAACATTCCATATATCCAATTTTGGCTATAAATTTTCAAATACAATATTTTGAGAATTTCTTAAGGCTTGTTTGATTGTATTTCTACACCAAACAACCTTAATTCATCAATTGAAGCCTCTAAATAATTTTTAAAGGGCAACAATGAGAAGAGCTGGAAATCCCTATTGTTAGGGAGTTATAAAGGGCAACAATGAGAAAAGAAGGGATACATCATGTTGCATCTGAAAGTGTTTGAGCGGCTGAGTCCCCTGGTGTTATGACTGGCCCTTGTGTTTTCCCCAAAGTGGAGGGACAACTAATAATCAACCATTGATTTAGTTGTTTGAGAATCTTATTACAAATAATTTGGAAATAAGGCGGACGACTAAAGACCAATATCAATTCTGGGAGTTGAGTATGGGTTATGCCTCCATAATATGATCATGAACTTAAAGTCTCCAAAGAGTAAGTTGGGACTTGGATTTCGCAAATGTCTAGGTTCAAGAAACATGTTAACTAAGATTGGTCACTTCTTACAATCTTGTAACTCCCAATAAGTATGTTAATAATAATAATAATAAATTTAGCTAATTGTGGTAGGAAAGAAACTTATAATTAAATTTTAAACTATATGAACTATTCCACAAAGATATAATCCCCTCTTCCTCTATTTTTTTATCCTTGAATTGTACCGGGATTTTTAATACGAGCGATTGGATGATAGTGATATGTTGTGACGTTTTCATTTTGTTTTAATATATCTTTGGTGCTACACAATGATTCTTGTTGTCCTTTGAATTTATTTTGTTTTGGATAATGAATTCATTTTTAATGGATTATCTCTATTTTTTCCAACAATTTTTATAAAAGAATTGGTGTAATGAAATGGTTTTCATCAGTTAAAAAATAACTATACAAAAAGTCTCTATAGAAAGTTTTGAATAAGTAACATATATGAATCTGACTCATTAAAGATTAAACAATTCAATATTAAAGTTTAAAAAGTAAAACCTTTTTCACAAATTAAAGAAATAAGGTGAAAGAGAGAATACGAGAACCATACAAATATGACTTAAAAGTAAGTATTGATTTAGATATTGAGGGTAGGCACCACTTGTAAGTTGTAAGGTGCTCATGAGGAACCTTATCTTCTTGCTGGAGAGACATGACAAAGTTAGTTAGGTGGTCGAAAATTGGACCTAGAAAGGCTAATAAGTTTATACACCTTTTATACTAAATAATTCATTTTTTGTTGTAATATCTCAATTAAATAGCTTCATAAAAAATCATAATTAAAGTCTATTGGTTTCATAAAATAAGACTTTGATCTCAACCACATAATCAATCAGTCTTAAATCAAAATTATAATATATTTATATTTTTTAAACAAATTTATAGTTTCACAATAAAACTTCCATATTCCATGATAAGAAACCAATACAATCTCCATTACTTCAAGCAATATGGACTGTTGCATGCATTATTATCATCCCATCTCTATCATTTTCTCTTTATTTTGATGAATGACATTTGTAACCCTATCTTTTCCCATCATCTATCACCACTAACCCATTTAGATAAAGCTCCTATTATTGTTTTTTTTTTTCACTTATTTTCTTTTTATAACAGTAATTTACTGTTAACAATTGTAAACGTCAATTAGGTATGAGCAAACAGAAGGATTACCCTACCCCCAACCCTATCCCATCCCTAATTTAATAGTTTCATTGAACAATTCAATTTGGGTAAGGTTAGGATAGATATAAATTCAGTTGAATTTTGGTTAGAAGTATTTTAACGAACAATCAAAACAATATGCTAATTGGGGTAGTGGCTTCAACTCTGAACTGCATTTTCAAGGTATGTTTTCAAATATTATTTTTTTCATAAATTGTTCCTTATCTTAATTTTAGAATCAAACAGCCCTAAATAAGTTTTTTCTGTGTCTTTATAACACCATACCAATTGACAAATAATTTAGATTAATTAATTCAAAACTTGAAGTGATTAACAAATAAGTTTAAGTAAATAATCATCTAAATTAATCAGTCAAAACAATTTAACTATTCAAAAGTTTATATTTATAGTTTAGATGCAGAATATATTTAAAAATATATTTCAAATAATATAAATAAAAATTATCTCTCACCAAAATTATATGAGTCATATATCACAGGTTATTCCATATTTTAAAAAATATAAATAAATATATGTATAATGAATAGAAAAAATAATGTTCAAACAAATTAAATATTATATTTTTAGAAGGTTAATTATATTAAATATTTCACTAAAAATACCTCTTAATTATTTAGATTTTTAATAATTAATAATAATCTATTTGAATATTAAGTAATATTATTAATAAATATATTTTTTTATATCATAAATTATTATAAATATTAAAACGTGTTATATTGGTCTAAATAAATTAAACCAATACAAAATATTAAACTAATAAAAAATACATGATTGGATGGATAATTTACATTTTATAAATATAATTTGATTTGATAATTTGATTTATGCCTTCCATATTCAATCCATATTAGTGAGTAAAATGCGTTGGATTAAGAGTTGAATAGAAATATATTGTGTTGAATATATATTAAGTACTACGTGAGTTTACTTAATTGTTCAACAGCTCAAAATAAAACTCTTGGTTGTTAGGATTAGATTGTTTAAAGAATATCACTGTATCATTGTGTGAACCAAACAAAGCATAGTTATTATTAGTTTCAATAATTTTAATTAGTTTAGTTAATATGCTTTTTCTTTTTTTTGTGTGTGTCAAATCGAGCGGTATTAATAGCAAGAATGAAGTTAAGAGTAAATAAGAATAACCAATAAATTGAAAAAACTTTCGATGGATCATCATCTCATGGTAAAAAAACAATTATTACAATCCAAGTTATATTCTTTTAATTGAAATTGACAAAGATGATTTTATTAAAAAATTGAACTAATTTGATTTAATTAATATGAATGTTGTCACAATCAATTTTAAAATTAAGATATGAATAATGTATAGTAATTTTGAACCACTAAATTACTTCAACATTTAAAGATAAAAGATTAAATTAAACTAATAAAAACATTTCATTTTTAAAATTTTAATATATCCCTAGAAAAAAATGGGTTTTACCGAAAATCTTCCCCACATATTTATATATCTATCGGTTTGTGTGCCGAAATGAAGAAATCTGTCGCGAATGAGAAAAGATACTAACATGCTCTACAAATCTTTCGGTATTTGGAGAGAATATCGAAAGATATAGCATATATCTTTCGGTTTTGAATCCTTCCAAAAAAAAGTCTTTTTTGAAAGGTGAATACCTAAAGATATAGACTATATCTTTCGTCTTTAATCCCTTTAAAAAAAATTCAAAAATTTTCTAAGTGAGGGATTTTCTTTTGGGGGGTATACCGAAAGATGTAGACTATATCTCTCGGTTTTAACCCCTTCCAAAAAAAAATAAAAATTTTCTAAATATAGGGTTTTTTATTAGGGGTTATACCGAAAGATATATAGACTATATCCTTCCGCTTTAACCCCTTCCAAAAAAAATATCATAAATTTTCTAAGTGTGGTATTTTCTTTTGGGGTATACCAAAAGATATAGACTTTATCTTTCAGTTTTGATCCCTTCCCAAAAAAACCATAACATTTCTAAGTGTTGGGTTTTTCTAGGGGATTCTTTCAGTTTTGCCCACTTCCTAGTATTTTTTTTTTTTTTTTGTTATTGAAGACCAAATACGAAAGATTTGTATTAAATCTTTCGGTTTTGGTCACTCTTAACTAATTTATTTCCCTCTTTGAATTGATGTTTTAATTTTAATTATATTAATCTTGTTTAATTGTCCAAACATATCCATTGTGATTCAATATTTCAAGTAGGGGTTGTGATTGAAGTTACAAGTATAGGTTTGTGTTTGATTATAATATGGTGTATAAGGTTTGTGTTTGATTATACTTAGAATGAGTGATTGTGTTTTATATTTCTATGTGTAGGGGTTTTATTTGATTTATAAGTATAAGATCGTGTTTAAGTTTTTAAGGATAAAATATAATAATGTTTCAATCTGGTAAAATAATTAATTTGAAAAAAGTCTAATATTGAAAGATTTATCCTAAATTTGTCGGTATTAATGGGTAAAACCGAAAGATTGGTCTAAATCTTTCGGTTTGTCCACTTCTCAGCCCTGGTTTTTTTGGGTTATTGAAGACCAAACCCGAAAAATTTATGTATATCTTTCGGGTTTACCCCTGAATACCGAAAGAGCTCTATTAAATCTCTCAATTTATGACACTCTTAACTAATTTATTTTCCCTTTTTGAATTGGTTTTTGGTTCTAAGTATATGAATCTTGTTTAAATGTCCAAACATATTCATTGTGATTTAATATTCCAAATAGGGGTTGTGATTTAAGTTACAAGTATAAGTTTGTGTTTGATTATAATATGGTGTATAAGGTTTGTGTTTGATTATATTTAGAATGAGTGATTGTGTTTTATATTTCTATGTGTAGGGGTTTTATTTGATTTATAAGTATAAGATTGTGTTTAAGTTTGTAAGGATAAAATATAATAATGCTTCAATCTGGTAAAATAATTAATTTGAAAAAAGTCTAATATTGAAAGATTTATCCTAAATTTGTCGGTATTCATGGGTAAAACCGAAAGATTGGTCTAAATCTTTCGGTTTGCCCACTTCTCAGCCCTGGTTTTTTTGGGTTATTGAAGACCAAACCCGAAAAATTTAGGTATATCTTTCGGGTTTACCCCTGAATACTGAAAGAGTTCTATTAAATCTCTCAGTTTAGGACAGTCTTAACTAATTTATTTCCCCTTTTTGAATTGGTGTTTTGGTTTTATGTATATGAATCTTGTTTAAATGTCCAAACATATCCATTGTGATTTAATATTCCAAGTAGGGGGTTGTGATTTAAGTTACAAGTATAAGTTTGTGTTTGATTATAGTATGATGTATAAGGTTTGTGTTTCATTATACTTAGAATGAGTGATTATGTTTTATATTTCTATGTGTAGGGGTTTTATTTGATTTATAAGTATAAGATTGTGTTTAAAGTTTTAAGGATAAAATATAATAATGCTTCAATCTAGTAAAATAATTAATTTGAAAACAGTCTAATACCGAAAGATTTACCCTAAATCTTTTGGATTTCATGGGTAACACTAAAAGATTTGTCTAAATCTTTCAATTTTGCCCACTTCCAATCACTTATTTTTTTTGTTATTGAAGACCAAACCGAAAGATTTAGGTATATCTTTCGGGTTTACCCCTGAATACCGAAAGAGTTGTATTAAATCTCTCGGTTTAGGTCACTCTTAACTAATTTATTTACCTTTTTGAATTGGTGTTTTGGTTTCTATGTATAAAAATCTTGTTTAATTGTCCAAACATATCAATTGTGATTCAATATTCCAAGTAGGGGGTTGTGATTGAAGTCACAAGTATAGGTTTGTGTTTGATTATAATATGTTGTATAAGGTTTGTGTTTGATTATACTAGAATGAGTGATTATGTTTTATATTTCTATGTGTAGGGTTTTGTTTTATTTATAAGTATAAGACTGTGTTTAGATTTTAAGGATAAAATATAGTAATGCTTCAATCTAATAAAATAATTAATTTGAAAAGAGTCTAATACCGAAATATTACCCTAAATCATTCGGTATTCAAGGTTAAAACCAAAAGAATTGTCTAAATCTTTCAGCTTTGCCCACTTCCCAGTACTTGTTTTTTTTTGGGTTATAGAAAACCAAACCCAAAAGATTTAGGTATATCTTTCGGTTTATGTGCAGAATACCGAAAGATATGCCTTATATCTTTCGGTAATGTCCTTCTTCAATAATTTTCTTCATTTGTTTCTTGTTTAATTATCTAAGCATATGAATTATGTTTTAATAACCAAGTATATAGGAATTGTGATTGTTTTACAAGTATAGGTTTTGTGTTTGATTATATAAACATGTATAAGTTTTTGTGTTTGAGTTTAATAAGAATGTGAGTTCATGATTTTTGTTTGTATGTGTAGGTGTTGTGTTTCATTTCAAAATAGAGGATTGTGATTAGTTTGTGAAGGATAAGATATATTCAAACTTCAATCAGATTAAAAATGAAATTATAAAGAATCGGATACCAAAAGATTTAAGGGAAATCTTCGGTATTCATGGTAAAGTCAAAAGATATAGTCATATCTTTCAATTTTGCCTCTTTTTCCAGCAGGTTTAGAGTATCATAGTGAATTAGACCAAAGTCGATTGATGTAGGTATATCTTTTGACCTCTATAAGCTGGAAGTCAAAAGATATAGTTAAAATGGTCGCCCGTTAATTAAAGGAAATACCCAAAGTTTTACTTATACGTTTCGGTATTATCATTTTATATCGTGAATTGGCAGAAAGATTTTACTGCTCTCTCTCTATCTTCCGTCTCTTTCCCTCCACTGAATCTAGACCCCTCCGCTGAATCCAGCCGCCATTCGCCGAATCTAGCTGCCATCCGCCAAATCCAACCCTCCCTCCGTCTCATCAATAACTTCTAACTTGGTTGCACCTTTCATATGTTAATTTGAGACTCGAGAGGCATTCCTCATATTCGGCACCATTATTGGTGACCGATATTTGAGTTTTATTGATAATTGATTTGTACATCCCTTACAGGTCAACTAACAAAATTCCAATTTCCATAACCCAGCTTCCGAAAGCTTCGTCAAATATCAATTTTTCATGATGTCTGATGTAATACTCATAATTCCCTCGTCGGGGAATTCGAGTTGTCTTCTAACGCAACAATTATGGGTTGGTCAGCGAGGAAGTCCGCAATGCTTCCTTTATTAGACTTATGTACCATATAGGCTATATCATATTCGGATAACATCATCATCCATTTGGATAACCTAGGCGACAGAAGCATTTGTTGGAACAAGAAGTAGATCGGGTTTTAGCCTTGATATCAACTTGACGGGGAGGGCTTGCATGTAATGTCTTAACCTTTGGTGACCCATGCTAATTCCCAACAGATTTTTCTCAGCTGGAGTGTAATTAAGTTCACACACATTCATCCTTTTACTGATATAGTACATAGCCGCTCAAGTTTATCTTTGTTTTCTTGAGCCAATAGGTTTTCCATGGTTGTGTATGTTACAATAAGGTATAAGATAAGAGGAATGTCAGCTCTGGGAATCATGAGTATGTGAAGAGATTTTATGTAATCCTTTATTCTATCAAATGTATGTTGAAAGTTTCATCTCATATGAACTTTTGGTATTTCTTCACTAGCTTAAACAGCGAATCGCATGTCATAGTAAGCTTGCTGATGAATTAACTAATGTATTGATTTTTTCCTAGAAATTCTCGGACCTCTCTTTCATTTTGAAGGACCGGCATAGCCGTGATTTCCTCTATCTTAGAGGGATCAAATTAGATTCCCTCTATGTGATTGAGAAGCCTAGTAATTTACCAGTTGTGACTCTTAAGGTACATTTCTTTGGGTTGAGTCATAACTGAAAATTCATGATTCTCTATAATAATTTCTTGAGGTTTTGGACATGTCTTCCCAATCCTTTGATTTGACAATCATGTCGTTGACATAGACTGTCCACTTCCCTGTAGATTATGGTGGATTTCCTTGATAGATTGCTCCCGCATTCTTAAGA